>NC_073693.1:123354198-123431060 GCF_029784155.1 Uranotaenia lowii | reverse complement strand
AATTCCATATGGTTTGGCGCATTGTTCAACAATATTAATAATGCAGTTTAATCAAAAACTAAATTTCAAGCTAAAAATTTTCATTTGGGATCGAGTATGCGTGAATCGAATTTGAATCGCAAAATTTTAATCTTTCACTTTTAGTTTTGAAAATTGGATACATTTTTCGAATTTATTTTTCAAAATTGAAGCCTTTCCCAATAAAAAATATTGTAAGTTAAAATCGAATAAGCTAAATTAAGTTGGCTAGATTACCGGTTTTTACCTGGACTGGTCCGCATATCAAATAAAAAGAAAATGGAAATATTTGGCCCGGCCTGGTAGCCTAAATTTTTTTGAAAATCTCCTGATTTTGTCTGGATTCATTCACATTTTTTTTTGGAAAATCAAACGACAAATTCAAATTGCATCATTTTACATTAATATAAATTTTGTCGCCAAAAAATTAAGTATTTCAAGCTAGGTTTATTAAAATAAACATAAATGTTTTTTTTTTGGGATAAGGGCGGGAGAACTTCTGGCGGGAGAAATCTTAAGCTAAGTTCACCAGATTTTGATGCAAATTTCAAGATTTCAACCATCGGAGTTTCCTATTTTGTTACTTAAGGATTCTTTATACAAATCCTTATCATTATTTGAAAGATAAAAAAAATTGAAAGATTTTAAGATGTTTTTTCAAAAGTTCCAATTTAACATGAAAAACTATTTATATAAAAGAACATAAAAATGAATTATGAAACAGTTTTTAAAAGTAATATTTTTCATTTTTTTAATTCATGCGTTGTTTGAGCAAAAATCTATTATATAAAATTCTCTTGTAACGGTGTTTGTAGTACTACTCCTCCGAAATGACCCAAACGATTCGAATGAAATTATTTTTAGAATATTCTGTAGCCATGCGAATCGGTTTATATCGAATAAAAACAACACAAAGTCGCATCAGTTGTCCGTAATAATTAAATTTGTACTTTTTTGAATGAAATAAAAGTCATGGCTTTAATTTTTTTGAGATTTTTTTTTCCTTTGGGCGGTTTGTTTTTCGTTTCCAAGGTTGAGGCGTCGCGAGCAGACGTCGTTAGAAGATAGTAACCATGGCATAGCATACTGATCAGTGAGAATATTTTGGCGCGTATTTCTCAACCAAGCATATTTTGAATGCACGTGGTGGCGATATGAAGCCATGATGTGATTTTTTTTCTACTTGATTCCTAGCTCATTTGCACAGCACATGGTTATGAATGACGCCTAGATGTGACACAGATTGACATTTTGCCGATCGAATAAAACATTTACATTTTTTTTTTTGCCAAAATCTGAAATTGAAAAGTCGGGCATTCATTTTTAAAGATTTTCTTTTCTTCGAGGGGTTTGTTTTTCGTCTCCATGGGCGAGGCGTCGCTAGCAAACGTCGTTACAAAATAATAGTATCCAAAGTATACTGTTCATTAATCGCTGGAAAAATTTAAAAATTAGGCGCCTATTTCTCAACCAAGTACCTATATTTCTTATGCACGTGGGGGCGATATGCAACCTAGATTTGTTTTTTTTTCTTGCTTATTTTATTTGTACACAGCACATGGTAATAAATGACGCCCAGATGTGACACGGATTGATATTTTATCGATCGAATCAAAACGATATAAACGATTTCAAATATCAAAACCATTTTTAATTCGTGTTAATTTAAGTAGTAAATTGTTGCCAAAAAATATTAACTTTTTAAAGATAAATATGAAATAATGTTATGACACTTTGAGGATGTTTGAAAATAAGAAATTGGGAAGCTTTACATTCAATTTCGTATAATCCAATACGCCTAGAATGCTAGACACATTAACTGAACAAGAGTCTATTCTATTCTAATTTGTTTAATTATAGAGGATTTTAACCAACTTGGCCATTCGTCCTCTCAACAAAAGTCTGTTCTTTGAAATAGATTAGATAGAATTGAAGATTTAAAAGGCCGAATGAACTATTTGATTTTTTGCAAACGTAAATTGAAGTCATTAATAAAATAATCTACTTTTTAATAACAAAAAGTGAGGATATGCATTTTCCGGAAGAATTTCTAACTATCAACTATCAAACTAATTAGGCAAACTATCAACTTTTACAAAAAATGTATACATTATTTCTTCATCTAAAAATTGTTGGGCTCAAAAAAAATTTTGATTAAATAAACTTAACTTTTTTTAAATCATTCACCAAAACTGTGTACACGTTTACTGTTTGTTTACACACAATTCAAGTACAAATTTAACATGAAAAGTGTGTTTTTGTTTTACATATTTTGGCTATATAGAAGAGACTTTTGATTCACTTTTTTGTTGAAAGTTTTTTTGTGATTGATATTCCAGAGCAGCAGATTTTTATGATGACAGCATTCAGTGAAATTGAAGTACCAAGCATTAATTTATTCCGGAGAAAAACTTAGGATATAACAATGAAAGTTGATAAAACAGACAAACAAGAACAAGTATTAAATTAATTATAAAGTCTTTTCACTGACGCATCTAAAAAGACCTATGTGTTTTCACTTGCCCCAATAAATGGGACAAATATATACATCGATATTTCTTTTTGTCAACATAACTAATATTTTTTTTGAAAATATTACTTTTTCCAGAGCATATGAAAGTTGAACTGTGGTGATATTCGTTAGGATTTGACCGGTGTTTCATTTTTGAAAATTAAGATTTAAAGTAAAAAAGACACATTATTTTTATTAAGGTTTTGTTTATATGATAATTTCCAGGAAATAAAATGAACTCATGAAACCATCGTAGCCTGAACAGATTATTTATTTTCAATCTATTAAATTTTTAAAAAAATCTGCTTATTCATTAAATGTTATTAAATCTTAAAAATATAACGTAATCCTAAATGAAATCGCCGATCATCACCAACAATGTTCAGGAAATTTAGAAATCAGAACTGCTTGAATTAAAATCCTTAAAATAATGGGTGAATATATCTAAACATATGTTTTCCTCTTTTCAAAACCAATCGTTTCTTTGATTCATTGGGTTAAAGTTCAAAGGAATTAATTTGCATTTTTTGCTTGAATAAAAAAAAGGAATTTTCAGTATACAAAATCGTCAGATTTAATGCCACGACAAGTGCTGTTTGGGAACATTTTAAGTTTAAATTTGTTAAGTCTATAACTTAAGTATCAGGCGAAACTTTTTGGAAATGATTTGGTGAAAATATGGATTTTAATTCAAACGGCTTCAAAGCATGAGGATCGTGAATAATAAGCTGTTTGAAAATGGTTAGTAAAAAATCTTTTCTTATGTGTTTCATTTCTAAAGCTCTAAAAAATACACCATCCTAAGCTTATTGGAAGCTGAAAGCGCTGCGTTAGGCAAAATACTCCAAAAATTGTCCCGATATTAAAAACAATATAACAAAACGAAATAAATCTACTGAATGGAATACAGCAAATGAAACATACATATTATCAACATACAGTTATTTATTTAACAAGTTACAAAAATTGGAATTTAAAAGACCCGTTGAGTTTAAATTCTTTGGTTTAATTTTGATAGAATTGAGCGGGACGATTCGAGTAAAGGGAAAGAAGGAAAATGTAAAGAAAACTAGGAAAAATAAAAAATGGACGCCAAATTGAACATGGTAAGACGAAGTTTACCGGGTCTGCTAGTGTCATATAAAAATAGGTCACCAAACCCCTTCCACCCCCTATTAGACAGTTTTTCCTACGGCGGTCCTGATAGATAGTATTGGTAAAATTTAATATGTTAGACTTTATTTAGCAAAATTCAGCGGATTTTGCCCACAAGGTTGGGGTGGTAATTTTCGGTTGCTTTTTTATAATTGCCACGGTCATATAACAAGCAAAATTAAAACAATTAATCAGCGGAACTCGTGTGACATTCGCCTTGGGGCGTTTGACAAACCTTTCGCACGATTGTCTGTTTTTTTTTTTGCGTCGCTCAAAACTACACTAAAGCAGAACATGTTGACATTATTGTTGAATGGTTTCGAAATGAACAGAACTTAGTTTGAACACATTTAGATGAATGATTTGTTCCAAAACCACGTCGTTTTTCCTCATGCCGACGGAAACTCCGCACCTAAAAAAGATAAGAAGACAATTTCAAACTTCTTTAAAATAATTCTTCCTTCTCCTCTACTGTTTGAGTTCTTCAACGAACCAACTAAATTGAAACATTATCCAACCGTTTGCTTCCACTTAAAACTATTTCAACTTCTTCTCTAGATAGAGTCTCTAGGAACGTTCGAGTTGAAGATTTTTTTTTTGCTTCTTTAAGCTAGCTTCAAGATTTCCAACGGCTGCGGTGGGGCACCGAATGAGTTGCATCCGAAAGACCCCCACCTTCTTGATAATTGATGAAAAAAAAACCAGCAAAAGACCCACATGGTGCATACCTACGAGTGTGTTTGGCCAGCTAATGAGCAGAACCAGGGGCCCGGTTGAATCAGTTTCGAATTAGTGCTGATCGGCTTCGGTTGTCCGGTGGATTTTTCAATAAGAGTTGACTCCTCGATTCGGTGAGTTTAGGATGAGGTGGGTGGGGGTGGATGTTTGATGATTGTTGGTCCAGCTTTCAATTTCAAAGAGTCAACGGGTACATGTTTGCTGCTTGCTTGGCATTTTGGAGGGTACCTTTCCATGGATTTGTGATAGAGAAGAGCGAGTGATGGGGATGTTTGGATCCCCAATGAGAAGACGGGTGGAACAAGATACTCACTCAGTTTATTATAGAACGATGCCAAGCCAGAAGGATGCTGATGTTGCAACTTCAAGTGACAGTCAAAGTGATGATAAATAATCCATTACACGTGGGAAATTTACGATCCAGTCTCTCAGCTCTCGAGTGGAGGAGACGATAAGTGATACATCAAGTTCTATGCCAAGCCACCACAAATGGGTTGAACTGGGTAGTTTCACAGAAGCTGAAGTAGGAGAAAGGTGGAGACGTTTGTTGTGGAGAATTGTTCAAAAGAAGGATAGTCACACCAAAATGGGGACACAACCTCTTCGAGAGTAAACATGACGGCGGCGAGGCGATGAAAAATTGATCCTTGTCATACACCTGAAAACCTGAGGGAGTCCCGCTCCAGGGTCCAGAGGGAAGAGCTTGAAGTTGGTCGACCTCCAGCGGGATATGATGAAATACCGACAACAGAGTCTTGCTTCAAAATTGGTGTTGCCAGGACCTAGCGCGAACCCAAAAGGGAGGCAAAATGAGGAGGGAAGCCACTAACCGCAGATATTGTTCTACGATGGCGATAAAAGTACAAGTGGTGCTGTTACATATATTTATTTTTCGAGCAAGCAACCTAGAACAAGTGGTGTTGTTCACCTTGATAATGAGAAAGGTCTGTACCGAGAGCACTCGTGTTGCTGCTGCTGCTGCTCAATGGTGCCAAAAGCTCAATTTGTCGTTATTTATAGTAGTACCTCTAGTGATTCTTAAAGCACCTAGATTTATGACCTTCTAAAGAGTGCAGAAAGTAAGAGGGACCACCATCGAAAAAAGTGGTTCAGTTCACTCGATAACCCCGGGATCGGTTTCGGTAAGAGAAATAGTGTCACTGGGACAGTGAGCAATAAATTTGAGCTGAGGTTCCCCTGAATTATGTTTTAAACTCGATGGCATTAAGCGCTGGAACGATTAACATTTGACATTGGTTGCAAAATGGCTTTGAAGTTACTATATCGGATGTGGTGTTCGGCATGAGAAGAATAATGCTTAAAATTTAAGGGTACCAATACTTCAGGAATTACCTTTTTTGATAAAAATTATGAAACATTTCAAAATATTAAAAAAATAAAGAAGTTAAAACATTTATATCTACATGTGTAGTAGACTGAGTCGATTTGGGGTCATTTTTGAATTTTTCAACCCTGGGGCCTAAAAAGCTTTGTCTTGGTCCAAAACTCATCCATAATAACTAATTTGTCTAATAAGATACGAAGTTACGGTCCTGGACAAAGTTGTTCAGCGGAAAATTTCCTTTAGGAATTTTATAAATTGGCATACAAACTATCAGCTGACTCGGTTCCACAGAAGAAAAAAAAAATGACGTTGATTTTTCAGTACAAAATATTCAATATTCCCATACAAACCATAAAGTTCAAATTTACTCATGTAAATGTTACTTAAAAATTCTTCAAAAAATCATGGATGAGTTTTGGACTAAGACGAAGCTTTTTAGACCACAGGGTTTGAGAAATTCAAAAATGACCCCAAACCGACTCAGTCTAATGTGCAGTTCAAATTTTCATGTTGGTATCAAAGAGCAATATATCAGTCATAAAACATGATTAAATAAAAAGCAATAATGATGAGAATAGAAACCAAAATGCCAAAAAAAGAAATTTGTTTAATCAAATTTCCTAAAATTTGTTTTCATTTTTCCAAGTCCAAAAAAAGAAACCAGAAGGACGACAGTAATTTCAAAAAGTTGTAACGTAATCATTTTTTGTTCATATAGGGGAGATAAGCGCATAAAGAGTACTAGGCACCCCTCTTCTCTTAGCAAATACCGTAATCCGGGGTAAGATTGATCTCTTTTTTAATGTATTTCGATTATATTTTCTTTCAAGGGGAATGTGGCATGTTTTATATTTTTAAAACCAGTACTGATGTAGAAATTGATTAGACTACTTTAAATTTGATTTAAAAATCATTTTAATCTCTGTTCAGAATTTGATGCTTTGGGGTGACATTGATCAGACTCTATTTTGACCGTTTCAACGAGTTTTTTTATCATAAAGAATACAGAACACTTTCATCATATTTACAAATGCCAGTTTCTCAATTTAACCTTGATTTTCAACGTTTTATTATAAAAATATTTATGATCGAAATAAGAACTATGATACTGCCTACATTTAGGGGCAAAAATTATAATAATTACTAAATAGTTTGAGCTTCAAAATACAGATGAAATTTTACCTTCATTCATTCCCCTAGGCGCTCCCACTATTTCCATTTTCATTTTTTTAAAGTTAAGGATTTGATAAGGTTCCTATCCATTTATCCAATACGTGCTTACTCTTGGAAAATGTCCTCATTTTTTAAATATCAAAAATTTAACCTTAAATGACTATAAAAATAGCACTATAACTGTTCATATACAAAGAAAAAAAGTTGTTCTTTCACACTTACAACCCGTTTGCTTCTAAACGCTTTTTGGTATCATCAGGAGAGCTGTTTGTTTGCGAGCCTTGGAAAAAATAGATATTTAAAGATTTTAAAATTAAATTTTTACTTGCAGGGAAAAATTTCAAATACAAACCAAATTTTGCCTGTTTGATACTCAATTCATAGGCTTTCAAACGTAGATAACAATTTTTCGAAAATTCAAACTATAGACTGAGTTATTGATGATATTGAGGAAAAGTTTATTGTCGGTCAAATTTTCCCCGGTGATCAATATTACCCCGTTTTACGGTACGTATTTTCCCAAATAATTTTACACGAGGAACAGTTTTGTTGTTCCTATAGTATTAATTTTTCAGACAAAAAAAAAATCTCCTCATCATCTTCACAGAAATATTAAAAAAAAAAAAATTGGATACATTGTTCCTCAATTTTCACCATCATTCAAATTTTGGAGTTTCCCATTGATAAGTATTTGTGATTGGGAATTGTTCATTATATTACTCACCACATCAAGGCTCTTCTGTTTATGTTCATTTCTTTTAGTGTTCTGATGAGATAGTCGAAATTTAGCCTTTCGAAAGCAATTTTCAGATTGCAAGCAATAACCAGTCCTGTGGTTGATGATCAGATATCAGGTATCAGCAAAAGGGTAGACTCAATAGCGGCACGTCATCCAAACAAACGGGAAAATCTGGGCTTTTTTTACGGAAATTTCATAATTTACCTGAAAATTGAATGAAAATGAAATGAAAATTAATTTAAAACCATAAAGGTGGCATAAAGCTATCTACTTTTAGTTGTATTGGAACAGAGCATGAAGCTTAGCAACATAAAGGATTTAAGAGCATAAAGCTCATTTTCACAATGGTATAAAGAGAACATAAAAAAAAAAACACACACATTTTTGTTTCTATTTCTTTTTCCTGTTCTGGTAAAAACTTATCCACATAAGGATTTGAAGTATTTTTCAAATGTATGATTTCGTTTTATCTTTTATATTGTAATTATTTTAAAAAATTTTGAAATTTTTGTTTTAATTTAATGTTTTATCAGTATTGTTTTTATTTATTTATTTTATTGATTTATTTTACTTATTTAGTTTTTATGATCATAATTTATTTTTTTTATATTTTTTTAAACAAGTTATTACTACTATAATTATCGCTTTTTTATGATTTTGATTCTTTTCAAAGTTCACCAAGCTTAGACTTTGAGAAAATAAAATGAAATAGTTTTCTTTTATTTTATTATACAATATTTATTTGAAATAAGCGTTGAAACCCATTTTACATGAAATACTTGAACATTTGTTTTTTTTTAAATTTATTTTCAATTTGCTTTGAAAATAGTTTAACGTAAACTCTCCCAAAAGAATAGAATATTTTATTGTTAAGCTTTTCCAAAATTCTTGCTGACTCCTCGTCAATGGATAGCAATATTTTATACTTCTCATTGGGAAGGGGTATAGTTTTATTCACTCTCCAATCTATTGTGTTAAAGGAAGCCCTGTGAAGCTTCCATATGTTTTTAAGCAGTATCTCAGCTGCGTTATGACCACTGAGATTGAGATCGTTGGACACCGTCATCATGCCTTTGCGTGGCGGCGGCATGGGAGTAAATGGCAAAACAAAAAGATCAGAGAATCTTCCACTGGTCTTCAAGGAGTCCAGTGCACCTTTCAGCCAGGTTAGGCTTTCTGCGTCAGCAGCATGGAACCAGGCGACTCCCGACATGAAGCCGCAATCGAAAAAACGTGGTTGGAGGCTGTCGTCCGGAACCACCTGTTGCATGAGTAAGGATTTAAGCTCATCGAAGTAACCTTCATCTATGTCCCCATCTTGACGTTTGAGGGTAGTTTTAAATCGAAGAATAGGGCCGCCTCTTATCGGAACTTTCTGCCGGGGAGATGCCAGCGCCGTTTCATTGATGCAAATGACGGATTTTCAAGAAGGGTATTCTCGAAGTCGGAATCTGCAAGAACGTTATACATTCAATAACCAGCATGTAATAACCATCAAATAATAAAGATAAATCCAACTTACCTGAGCTTTCAATCATTTTCAGAAAAAAATTGAATAAATAAATATAAGTAAGAGAAGAGAATATAAGTCCACTGAATACGACTTATCTGTGGCTCTAGAATCAGATAACTGAACACTTACTAGAGTTCAGTGACCTTTAGCCTACGGCGATTTACAGAGTTTTTGCGGGAATACAATGATAGACGAAATTCGAAGGATTCATACTACTTAATAATAATAGCAATGATGATAATAAAGTTCAGGGTAAATGCCTCAAATTTGGTTCTGGACGAAGGATATAACATAATACATTGGGTTCTTTTAATATAAAGCACTTAATTTGAAGCTGACAATCTTCCACAGTTCTTCCTATCTGAAAGGTTAGGAACAGTGAAATAGCTATCGAATTTCAATCAAACTCATTCCGAATTATTTATAGCATAATTGAGCGTAGTTAACTCCAAGCAACAATTGAGTCTCGAGAATGCGTTGCTGTAATAGGAACTTGGCATATCAATAGAATTGCACTGATATGGGTAGTGTTAATATACTCACTATCAACATGCTTTCATATGTATTTGTAAAGCCGGACTAAAATTAAAATTAATTTGAGCACACTCACCTTTCAAGGAGATAAAATGATATACAAACCATATTCAAGAAAATAATAATGTGAAATACCACCACAATACTTGAAATATTGAAACCTGTTGAAGATTTTGTACAGTGACACAAAAATCAGCTGGAAATATTTTGAGGGCTCGACTGTACTATCTCAAATTTTGATATGTAGTAATTACTCCGACAAATAGCTGAGTGTCTCACTCAGCTATTCATACCCGCAACTGCTGCAATCGAAGCTTACTTGCATTTTAACTCATTTTCGTAACTGAAACAACTCAGCATTAGGTTGTGTAGCGCGTGTAGCCATCTCCGTTAAAAAAATTGATTGAGATTTAATACCATTTAAGCAAAGCATCAAGCTGATTCTAGCACCAGGCTGCACAACTGCATCACTTTTATTGCGCACCGCACAAACCTTGATGATACTATGTAGGGGAAAAGTTCATATAACGCCCCATGTGGCTAATACGCGCAACCCTTGTTTTGAAGAATCTGAAACATTTTAAGTCTGCAAAATATTACCAATTTGTTTTAAATGCTGTGATTGGTCATGGCGAGGATGAATTTTTCCTTAAAATGTCCCTGTGTCCTGATAATTTCCCAATTTAGGTTTTTCTTCATTTCGATCTAAATTTTAAAACACTTTTAGTAAGGTGTCACCAAGCAGAGAAAAACGAATAAGACAATATTTTCTGACACATCGATAGAGGAGAATCTAAACTATGATTATATGCTAAAAAATCATAATGAACTCGCTAAGGTATGCTCTTAATGGGTATGTTCTATCACGGCCCATGCGCTCGTTATAACGCGCAAATCGTAGTAGGCTGAAAATAGCATTAATTTTTCAAAATGGACAATTTTCGTTGAAAATGAACAAAAAGTCTAAAATCTTATTTTGAGTGTAAATTCAGCCCAAAAAATCTATTTTTCATTTTTTTTAAATTTTGATTAGTCCATTTTGATTTTGTTTTCAGTCAAAGTGTCTGTAAGTATTGGTGTGTTTTCGGTCTTTGGCTGCTCTCGGGTGTGTTCGGCTGCTAGGCGCGTATTGAATACACAGCGGCGCGTATTTGCAACACAGTTTTGTTCTGTGGCTTTGAATATGGTTTTTAAAAATCAAGTTTTTGAAGAAACTTTAGCAATTTGAGTAATAAAAAATCATAGGCATTTGTAGAAAACATTTTTCTTCAACGATTACACCCATTTTTAATACAATTTGTACGTGGAATACAGAGAAAATCAGCGATTCGCTTAGGTGGCGCATAATAGGGCATGTTCCCCTACTGTGATATCATCTTCACGTACATGTACGTACATACATAAATAAGTGTGCTTTTTTTATCCTATGGCACTCATTTCTCACAAGTAACAACTAGTGTTGCACAAACCAGGAAGCATAAGCAGCGTCCAACTTACACACACGCATGTCGAGGTTAAATTTATTCAATTGATTCTTGATATGAAACAATCATTTTTTGAAACAAATCAAAACTTTTGCCTACGCCTTTAATTTGTTATTTATGATTTTCATGCAGTCGAAACACAAACACTTTAGGCCTACATTGGAACACTTTTCACAATAAAATTATGCCTGCAACATTATAAATTCGATACACTACGTAGCCATGATAATTGAAACGTGTGATCAGCGCGGCGGTCCGACAGACATTGATGATTGATGATACATGTGAGTATCCTATAACATCATAAACGAGACATGTAGCCTAGATGTATGATCTTATTGATTCGTTCTTTTATTACTCCTCTAAAAATGTTATAATCTACATTGAGCAGAGAAATAGGACGCATAAAATCTATGCTGTCATCACCACTATATTTACGAACTAGTACTATGAAACTGTAAACAGCAATTTCACCACCAGAAACAACTTATAAATTTATTATTCTTTTTTTCTTCTTTTGCTAACCAGTCATAACAGTTGTCCAGAGGTGCCAGGTGTCCTGATTTATCAGGATTTGTCCTGATTTTCTTTTCAGTTGATATGATGATGGTGTTTTTCGATATGAACTGCAGGCCAGCGAAGAAACTGTGTACTGCTGTTTCATAAATCAAGACGTTTTCAGCACCTGTATTGCGCCTTTATTTATGCAATCTAAGCTGTACTGCGCATTATTTTTATGAATCAAAAGGTGTTCTAAAAAATCCTGATTTTTAGCTTTGCGTTGTACGGATTTTTGACGAAACCACTTAGCACCCCTGGTTTTCATCTACAAATTTAAGAAGTGTAAAATTGTGTGGACGTTAGAAATAATCGTTCGAGATGATTTTAACGGTTAATAAAAAATGTTCGTTCATATTTTAACCCGTTAGGCTGAACTAATCTATATCGTAACTTTTCACATAAACGTGGGGGATTGGTTTGAATCGTTTTATTTTGTAAGACTGGCTGTTAGCCAACCGCTAGAAAGTGCAGTGACCCCTAACAATCCCTAGGGTCGGTATCAGAAAAAGTTGGCTCCATAACGACACGTTATCCAAACAATCGGGAAAATTGTGCCTGGCCTTTTTATGTATGAAATTCATCATTTACCTGAATGTAATCATAAAAAAAGAAAGAATAAATTTTAAAAAAATTTACTTTAAAAATAATTTCATTTTCAAATTATACAATAACTTCCATCAACGAAAAAGATCAAAATATAATTCGACTTAGTATCTTTTTTTTAAGAATTTAAAATGGATTGACTTATTGTTTTAAAATAAATTTTAATTTGATAAACGAAAGTTTTTGAGCCTTATAAGTATTTTCTAGTATTTTATTTGCTTGTATATAATAACAATTTGATTTTCGTTAGTAAAATAACAACTTCAGTTATAATCACAAAAATGTTTATTTTAATAATTCAATTAAGCAAAATTTTCTGGCCTCAAGTTGCGAAACTGAATCTTCATCCAGACAAAAGATGACACAGTACCTTCCATCACGTTCCAACCGAGGGACGCTGGGAACGGAGGTAGTAGCACGTCGAAGTGGAGAAACAGGCATAAATGGCAAGACAACGAGATCAGCGAACCTACCATTGGCATGTAGCGTAGCAATTATTGATTTAAGCCATTGCAGGCTGTAACTATCCGCTGCGTGGAACCAGGCTTATCCAGAAAGAAACCCAGAACCAGCAAATATTAGCTGCGGGTCCTTTTCCGGAATGGCCAGCTGAACGTTCACTAGCTGAGTTGAAAGGCTATCGAAGTAACCTTCGTCGATGAAGCCTTCATTTCTCTTGAGGGTGATTTTATATAAATTGTCCAAATCTTTTCGTTGCTTCTTATCGTCATTTGTGACAGGAGAGTTAGCTGCTCTCTTAGAGCTATCTTTCGAGGAACTGGAAAGAAGTTGTTCTTCCATAGCTACGTCGAGGTTGTATTCTATATTTAAAACAGATCAATGGTTTTGTCAACAGTTGAAATCAACCACATGATACGACTTACCAATTTCTTGGGCCATAATCAGTGAATGCACTCGGGCAGGATCAGACCTAACAGTTGTGTTAACAGCAAAGCACAATAGATAAATGATATGTGAAGCACGGCTAGCACGCAATCATTAAACAATACAACTCGTTTGAGTCGAAACACCACCGCTCAGGCGGGAACACAACCATGAAAAAAAAATTCATATGGTGTGGAAAGTTTAGCGCTAAAACAATAGGTAACAATTTATAGATGTATGCATGAAGTACTCATCTGGTTTATGAGATGTGATGAGATGTGAGATCCTCCTTTATGAGATGCACTGTTAGTTGTCACACGTATAAAGGAATTCATTTAAATGAAGAACATGAATTTATCAATTTTAAATTAAAAAACACAAAAATTAAACTAAATTTTACATTGTTCGCGTAGACTGTTCACTATTCGACACTTTGGAAAGGGTTTTGGTATTTTACAAACTCATTTGCTAACAATATAAACACATTTCTTCCGCGAACTTCTGCAAGCGTCACAAAGACCGTCGGCTAGGCACTCAACGCTAGAAAGTGCAGTGAACCCCTAACAATCCCTAGGGTCGGCACGCTTACCACAAAAATACTACGTTGCAGGGGAGTTCGGGAAATCTAAGGGAAAACTCCTCGGCTTAGCAAATTGGTACCCTTTATTATCTTGTAGATTCCACCCACCACTTTCTTACTTCTATCTAACCTTTAGCTGTGTTGCGGGAAAAGTAGCGGGAATAGTCCTATTTGCCGCTGGTAGTGTTCGCGTTTTTTGCTGGTTGTTTCACCAACACTTTTCAGTTTTGGGACAATTAACCTCAAAAACGACCATGTGTGTCGACCGGCTGCCCGTTTTTTGTACCGAGAGTTTTTGAGGTTAATTGTCCCGTCTCATCTGTGTAGTGAATATAGGTAATGGATTATGATATATAAAACAAATATAGAATTGTAGAGCAAAATATGTGATGATTTGTATCAGTTAAACAGAAAAAAAAAATGAGAATCCAACTCCAAATTATCACATTATGAGAGAGAAGAGAAATGTGGTTGTCAGCTTGGACAGTAAGAATGAAGGAAATAGAGAGAGAGAGGTAAGAGAGAACATGCTGAAATGCGACAGGTACAAACTAGGAAAATTTGGTTAGAGAGATCAGTTTTGAAAAAGATAAAATGGAGAACGGAAGTTGACGGATTATCGTCCGAAATGTTCCGAGTTAGGAGTGAGTCCGGATGTTAAGAGGCTACAAATGGGTCGGTTACGACAATTGGCGCAGTGGTAGGTGATAAGCGGTAAATATTTTATTGAAATAATTTAGCTGAAAACTGAAACAGT
Source organism: Uranotaenia lowii (assembly GCF_029784155.1). Classification (NCBI taxonomy): domain Eukaryota; kingdom Metazoa; phylum Arthropoda; class Insecta; order Diptera; family Culicidae; genus Uranotaenia; species Uranotaenia lowii. The sequence goes on along the minus strand of NC_073693.1, from coordinate 123,416,463 downwards.
TTTGCTTGAGAAATGCGTGTTCTGAAACAAAATGGACGTTACTGCGAAAGAGCCCCTGTAAGTGAAAGGATAGCTTGAAGAGCATTCCAAGATGGCTCCAAGACCGGATGAAATCTTGTTAAACTATTTTATTGGTTTTCGAGACATTTATGCAATTATCGATGATTTTGGTTTGCATGGAATGAGGCTTTTGAAGTGAACTTTGTGTATGCAAAAAGAAAGTTCTTTAAGTTGACCAAAATCCTTGTGAGGCTTATGTTTTGGAACAGAATATTAGTCCCCGTGAAGAAAAATAGCTTCGAGAAACCAATAAAAATGGTTGTGTGATGAAACATTGTTGAGAAAATAATTTAACTTTATGTCCCTGTGAGGACGATAAGCTCCGAGAAGCTCAATATGATCCTTGTGAGGATGAAGCTCCGAGAAGCTCAGTATGATCCCTGTGAGGATGAAGCTCTGAGAAGCTCAATATGATCCCTGTGAGGATGAAGCTCCGAGAAGCTCAGTATGATCCCTGTGAGGATGAAGCTCCGAGAAGCTCAATATGATCCCTGTGAGGATGAAGCTCCGAGAAGCTCAGTATGATCCCTGTGAGGATGAAGCTCTGAGAAGCTCAATATGATCCCTGTGAGGATGAAGCTCCGAGAAGCTCAGTATGATCCCTGTGAGGATGAAGCTCCGAGAAGCTCAGTATGATCCCTGTGAGGATGAAGCTCCGAGAAGCTCAGTATGATCCCTGTGAGGATGAAGCTCCGAGAAGCTTAACATAATCTGTTAGGATGTATAAAAAAAAATAATCTTGTAGTATTTTAAGTCCCTGTGAGGATATAGATAGGATCTCGTAGTTTATCTAGTGAGAAACTGGCCAAAATCCCATTGAGGTTAAAATGTTTAAAGCTCGGAGAAGTTCCGTGAGATAATTAATCACCCTGAACACTTAAAGTAAAATTAATTTCAATTGAATAAAATAATAAAAGTTTAAAATTCACTATTTCCCTTGTAAGGATGAAAGGGTCGTTAATGTTATTCTCAGTACTTTAAAGTACCTGGCAGTAAGTAAAATGCTGAAGGGGAGAGATTGAGATAAGAAACCACGAGAAACCCTTGGTACAGAATATCATAAGTATATTTATCTCATGCCAAACAAAGTATTTGACTTAGTCGTGTAAGCAATCTCTTGGATGAGGAATTAGATTATGACAATTGTTCAAATGAACACAAAACTGGAACACATTTTTAAACGTATTTATAAGTTGCCTGTCATTGATACCATTTTTATATTCAAAAGAATGAAATTTATACAAAATTGAAATATATATACTTCACTCTGAAATGTGAGTTTAAATTTCATATATAATTTAAAAGGCTCTGAGAAGTCAACTTCCTTGTGAGGATTAACAATTCACTCTGAGAAACGAGTTCCTTCGATGATAACATTTGAAATAAAATAAGAAACTTATTATTCTCCCCGTGATGATGAAAGGTTGAAGAATTGATGTTTAAAGAAACACTTAATGTCAGATAGTAAAATATTCCCTGAGCAATCTGCCCTGAGGGGACATCCTCTGTGAGGACATCCACTGAGAGGATCTGCAATAGAAGAATTTTCTTCATGAACACATCCCCTGAGATGATCAGCCTGAAAGGACATTACTTGTTAGAATTTCTCCTATGAGGAACTACCCGACATTTCCTATAAAGACCTTTCTTGAGAGAATCTTTTCTGAGAACATTCCCTGAAAGGACAATTTCTGTGAGGAACTATCTGAGAGGACGTTCCTTATGAGAACTTTCCATGTAAGAGATGAACCAGCTGAAAGCTGAAAATCTCTATAATAAAGACATTAAAAAAAAAAAAACTTTCCATGTGAAGGTCTGTGGACATTCTCTGTAAACACATTTCCGGTGAGAACAATTTCTACGAAGAAATTCCTGTGAGGATCTGCCCTGAGGTTCATTCCCTGAAATGATTTGGCATAAGAGAATATCATAGGTTTATTAATCCCAGGTCAAAATAAGCAAACTAGAAACAAAAAGTATTTGACTAAGTCGTTTAAGCAAACCCTTTGTATGAGAAATAAGATTATGATAATCGTTTAAGTGAACACAGAACTGGAACATATTTTTAAACGAATTTATAAGTTGCCTGTCATTGATACCATTTTTATATACAAAGGAAGAAATTTATACAAAATTGAAATATGTATAGTCTTCACGCTGAAATGTGAGTTTGAATTTCATATAAAGTTTAGAAGGCTCTGAGAAGTCAACTTCCTTGTGAGGATTAACAACTCACTCTGAGAAACAACGATTTCCTTCGATTATAGCATTTAAAATAACATAAAAAAGTGGAAACTTATTATTCTCCCCGTGAGGATGAAAGGATGTTTAAAGTAACCTTTTATAAATGTTAAAAAGTGAAATACTAAGAGGTAGAAGTTCTATAGAAATAGGGAGTCCGAAAACCTCATCATACTCAATCATATCTACTTAAACATGTAAACTAAAAAGACTACTAAGTTTCTCTGAGGAATCTCAGAATGGTAAATAAGATTATGATGAACGCATAACGAAATACTAAACTAAAACACAATTATAAATATGAGTCGACACTGAATCTATTTAATATATGAAAGAATTAAACTGATTCAAAGTTTAAATATTGATAATTTTCACACTGGAATGTGAATTTGAAATCCACATTAAATTTATGATGCCATGAGAGGAAAACTTCTTGTGAACATTATCAACTCTGGGTAAAAAATTATCCCTCCGACGATTTAACATTAGAGATACAATTAAGTTTTAGCATATTGTTCTATTGAGGCTGAAAAGATTTTAAAGGTAATTATTTAAAATATCTGGAAGTAGAATGATCAGTGAAAAAGTTTTTGTTGGGAAAAGAAGCCCCGAAAATCTAATGATTCAGTATCATAGAGGTTTATGTTAAAGTCATCTAAAGCTATGCGAATCAGGTATAGGCGAAACAAAGATACATTGCAAAAAAGCGAACTAGGAACAAACGTATTTGACTAAGTAGTGAAAGCAATCCCTTAGGATGAAGAATTAGATTATGACAATCGGTTGAGTGATCATAACACTGGAACACATTTTTAAAGGAATTTATAAGGTGTCGGTCACTGATAACGTTTTAAGAAGGAGGATGGAAGGTTGTTGAAAGTAAATTTGCATAATATCAGGAAGTAAAGAGGCGAAATTCTATTGAGATAAGAAGCCAAAACAAAAAAAATCTAATACATTATCATGTAGATTAATTTAATGCGAAGTAAAATTTAAAAAAAGAAATTAACTAAGACCCCATCAGGAAATTCTCAAGATTACGAATTAGATAACGAGAAACGCAAAACACATTTTTTTAAGTTGTCACTGACACCATATTGTTATACAATAGGAAGGAAGAGAACTGAGTTAAAAATTTCAATATGCACCTTTACACATAAAGTTGAATTTGAAATCTGTTGATTAACCTAAATAATTTAAGATCAACAATTCGGACTTTTGGAATAATTTGGGAAAACTGGTAGAACATAAAATAGTTTGTCAAAAAAAATAAAACACGAAATTTGAATATTAGATATCATAGATACAGCCATGATAAGTTATATACTTTGCATCGTCAATGCATTTTCTTAGAAAGAAATTTATATTTTTCTAATTAAACATAAAAAAAAATAATTTGATTTTTTTAGTTTGACTCTATAATAGTCTATAGTCTAGTCTATAGTTTTGAATCTAGGATCGGCATCCAATCTGCGTCTACAAAGGTATAAAATCTGAACATTTTTTTGAGATATCTGGATTTAGACACTAATTGAAACTATAAATTGGAAAATGATCGGTTCCTTATGTTATCTGAATCTTTTGAAATTGGAGACTAGATCAAAAGTTAGAATCGAAGCTAATGAAAAACCGCCGTTAGTTTAGGTGAATTGACAAAGACGAAAGAGCTGTAGTGTTCAAACATGTTTTGTGTATTCACCTATAAGGTTTATGGCATCAGCTTAATTACATAAATTAAATTCTTGACCAGTATGGAATTGAATTGTTTAGATTCAAATGTTGTGTCTAAAATAAATAAAAAAAAATGCTTTTATGAACAACTTGATGGTAATTAATTCAAGCTTGGGATCAAAACGTAGCCCGAATACAGCTTTGAACTGTTGAATTTTATGCTTTGAAGCCTATTTCAAATTGTAGTACATATAGTGTTAAGGACATGATAATTATTCCTAAGCCCAAGTCAGAAAAAAAGATGAAAAGTGTCATCCCAGTTGGAAACTTCAATCAAGATTTTATCCTTACAGCCTGATAAGAGTTCGAAACAGGATTTGAATATTTTACAGCAAACGATGTTTAATAATGAAAACCACATGTGCAGTTTTTGTAAGTGATCTGAATCTGAAAAGCTAGTATACATACAGTATTTCAGTCTTAAATACTGAGACAAAAGTTGTAGCATAAAGTGTCAGTCCAAGTCTGAAAATTACAAATCAATCTAAATATTCATGGAGAGAATAAGGTCCTGGTTTTCTTGTGTAATCCGGAATGTTATTGGATGAGATCCGCAAAATCTGAGCCTCTTACTGCTTTTGTTGAACGATGGTTTTTGCACGGTTAGGTTCGGAAAATTTAATAGTAGCAAGCCTAGGACAGTGAAGCTTCTTGATTTCAGTTACAGTATAGCTGAAATGGATTAGTTTTATAACATAAGGCCAGTAATGAGACGCTAAATACACAACCAGTCAGTTTAATAGAGCAAACTTTCAGAATTTATAGCTTTTCGAATACATGGAATTAAAGCATAAGTGGTGGGAAATTATAGGTATGTCATTAACGTAACTCTAAGTTACTTATATGGATTATTGTTGAGATTAATTGAATCAACGGGAAAAGAATGTCAACTTTTTTTCCGAAATACTGTGGAACCGAGGGTCGACTAGTCAGACATAGCGACTGTAGCAGCAGAATTTCATGCGGAGACAAGAAATTTCAGAGGTTTAGTCACATCGCTGATTCACAAACAGAAATAAGTCCGGAAACGCACAGGCACTCGAATCTTGCGCATAGTAAGGTGAAATGGTTTTGTTGCATACTGGTGCATTTTACGCCTTTCGAAAAAATTCTATGTAGTGTACGATTCCATTAAGTTGGGGAACAGCAATCCGTGGAAGAGGTAGCAGTAAGATATGTATCCCATTTTAAAGGGCTGAACCTTTCTGCTCCTTGAAGGTATCAACTAGCGATAATACCTTAGGGGTTGAGCGTTCCGGTCTTTCAGAAGTTCGAATTGATTTACTAACGCGAACGCGGAACGAATCGAGGTTGAACGAAACTGACGGATACATTTTACAGAGGTAAATACGTTACAAGCGTTACGCACGTTACAATACACACAACGAAATTGAAAAATTCACACGTTTATGATTTTCCGGACAATACTAGCACTGTTCAGTAAACAATTAAACCAGAAATTAAATATGATAATTAGCTTTGAAAAATTAAGTATATAAAAAAAAATGAAAATTATGAATTAAGATTATCATTAATAATTAGTTTAATAGGAACGACTAGGATCGCAAGTTGTAAATTGCACTGGGTCTGATTTTTGTATTGAGTAAATATCAAATAAAAAAAGGAAAGGAATGAAATGACATTATTTTATTTAGGTATAAATGTAAGAAAAACATAAAGTGTTAGTATGGAAGAAGGTCGGGAGCTTGGAAAAAAAGTAGATTTCAAGCATGTTTTACGCATATATGTTTTATGTTATAAAAAAAAACTCGATGAAAAATGAATTAAGAAATTTTGTTCAGATTTAATGTGGTTAACTAAGGATGCTTTGTCACCCCAACACGACATCAATCTATGGCATTTAGATCGATCGAGCATGGTTCAGACTGAAATTCGGTTTTATAGTAAGGTGTATCTAAAAAAAGTAACATAAGAAGATTTTCACACTGCTGCATCAAATAATGTATCAAATATTTTTTTAAGTAATAGGTAAATGTTTATTAAAAAAAATGTTGGTTGTAATAAGGAGTAGAGGCGGAGGTGAATGTAGTGAATATAGGTAATGGATTATGATATATAAAACAAATATAGAATTGTAGAGCAAAATATGTGATGATTTGTATCAGTTAAACAGAAAAAAAAAATGAGAATCCAACTCCAAATTATCACATTATGAGAGAGAAGAGAAATGTGGTTGTCAGCTTGGACAGTAAGAATGAAGGAAATAGAGAGAGAGAGGTAAGAGAGAACATGCTGAAATGCGACAGGTACAAACTAGGAAAATTTGGTTAGAGAGATCAGTTTTTGAAAAAGATAAAATGGAGAACGGAAGTTGACGGATTATCGTCCGAAATGTTCCGAGTTAGGAGTGAGTCCGGATGTTAAGAGGCTACAAATGGGTCGGTTACGACAATCTGCACACGCTCAGCAAGTGTGCGTAAGAAATGTCAAAAACAACTCTATGTGCTCCTTCTTCCTCCTTCGGCGTCGAGCTCGGGTTCGTTTAGGTCGGCTTTGAGGTCCACTGGTTCTCGCAGAGTGTACCTGGCCCCACCTTGGGTGCTGAACCGGGCACTGTTCGGTCTTCGACGGTAAGCGAAGCGGCGCGTGGCAATGGCGTACCTGGTCCCACCTTGGGTGCTGAACCAGGTACCGGTGTAGGTCAAACCAACGTTATAGGGGTTGTTGGTCGACGTTATAGGGCGTCGCGCAAGATGCTCTGGGATTGAGTCAGTTTAGAGGTTAACTCGAAACAGCGGGGTCCTATTAATGCTCAGGAACCAATTAGGGGACGGTTATGGGCAACGGTAAAATGAGCGTAGGATTACCTGGAGTTCTAATATTGTCTGTCACCAATAGATTTCTTCTGGGACTCTTCTGCGGGTGGTAGTTCCTGTTCCACAATTTTAACGGGAAGAACAAAACACCATACGTTTCTGTATTTGAACTAATTAGAGGATCTCTGAATTTTTGCGTAAGATCTCTGAATGTGTTCGCGAACTAATGGCAAAGTCTATGACCATTTCCGTCTTGACCTGCTTTAACCCCATTACCGTTCATTGCCCTCGTCTGCGTCTGTTTTCGCTTTGCCCGATCATTTCGCCCCTTCGCCAATTCGCTCCATATGCGGCTTACATCTTCCAGCGGTCCTTTGGTGGCGGGTTGTAGAACGAACATTTTCGCTTTGTCGTTCACTGGGTTAGGGTGGCTTTGTGAACTGCCTCACCAAAGAGAAACCCTTAAACCCCACGAATACCACGGCAACGTTATTCAAATAAATTTACAACAAGATCACTGCAACATCCTCCGACAGACTAGCAACGCTTACAATTTGAAATTGATTAATTCGTTTTAAATAGTTTTACTCAATAGCTTTGCTTACATAAACAGTCACACTTGCAAGAGAGGTTCGAATATCGTTTTGATAGTTTGAGGTAGAGTTTTTTCGTATGCGGGATACCTTCTCCGAAGTCGAATTCGTAGAGGGCAGAGTATTCACGCCGCGGAATACTCTCGGGTAGAGTGGTTTCACGTCACCGTCGGGTGAGCCACTCGAGCCGGTAGGATGACATAACGGTTGGGATTCATCTGAGTCGTAAGCGTAAAAGGCCCGTACGTATGTTGTGGCAGGCGTGAGTCTAGGAAAACCTGCTCTCGATCGGCACACGGCGAGCAAAAAGCCTAGGGTTGCCAGCCAAAGAAAGAGGAAGACCGGACCACGATCGGAGTAGAATGCCCTTTCGGCGGAAGGCTTTCGAGTTGAGTGCGTCTGAACCGAGCAATAAAGCATACCTTTTGGGTATGTATGTCGCGTAGGATACCTCCTACGTCGCGGAGTATCCGAGTAGAACGCGCCCCCTACGACGGAAGCTGCGAGAATAAAAAAAGACAAAACCGTCTTCTCCGCAGTCAAACTTGCAGAAAGAAGAGTATTCACGCCGCGGAATGTTCTCGGATAGAGTGACTTCAAGTCGTCGACGGGTGAGTCACTCGAGTCGGTGTAAAAAGACGTCTTTGCCGGGAATTATCTAAGTAGTTTAGTAAAGCTTCGGACGTGTGATGTGACAGGCGCGTATCCAGGATAAGTAGCTTGACAGCCGAACCAAGCGGAGCCAAGGCCTCAAGCCGATGGAGGAGAGGTCATTGGTCTCTAGCAGTGGACACGAATAGAGATGGAGCACATGATAGTCGTGTAACCAAGCAAGCCTCGAATTACGAGTAAAGAATGGACCTTAAGTCCTCAGAAGAGAAGTCCTTAGTCTTGAGTCGTAAAAATATGCATGAGCACAGAAGCACGGACTTGGTCTCCCATCACGGTTATAGCCTTAGTTGTAGGTCCGGATGGGAATTATGGCTAGAGGCACCAGGTCGAATTTATGGCTTAAGGGAACAATTGCACCCATGGACCCAGGGTAGCATACTGGGGAGACGCGGTGGCTCGCCTTATTATGGTTTAAATGACTGTAGCGTGCGTATTTGTTGTTTTGGATGGCGTTTATGTTAATTGTTGCGATAGTGTACGTGTGATCTAAGATTGAAGTCATTTAGGTGTTTTGGATCGACTTGCCTCTCTTGATGATTCTTGCGCTCTCGCTGACTGTTCTGTTACGTGTCTCCAAGCTTATTTCATCTTCAGCCATTTCCTCGTCGTCTTCAGATAGGTATGTCCACTTCGATGATCACCCGCTTGGCGCTCGAAACTTCAAGGGCTCTTGAAGCCGAGTTCTCACGAGAACATGGTTCCAATCCGGCGGTACCAGTAGCTGGTACGTCAGAAGCTTTGTGCAGTTTAAGTTTGTGCTGACTTCGAGAGTGGATTTCAACGTACTATTGTCCATCTAGTTTGAAGGCATGTCGACAATTTCAGAAGACTTGCATCATGCAGAGTCTGTGTTGGTGGAGATAACGGTATTAATAATTGTTGCTTGTGGGAAGTTTTTTGTTGTTCATGAAGTAGTGTTAGTTGTCGAAGTGGTTTTTTCCTGAGGCTATATCTGCGTACGATCGTATTTCCGTTTCCTGCTCTGCTCTTTTCATAGTTTATCTGGTGTGACTTAACCCGTTCGTCGCCATGGGACCCATGTTCGAGTCACGGGTGTGTTTTTGGGCCCGGCTAGTAAAACAACCGAAATGAGCGACGAACGTGTTACACAATTTTGACGGTTCATTCATTGAAAAGTACGTGTATTGAATTTGAAAGAATTCCTAATGTTGACGTCTTTATTTCGCTAACTCCAGACTTTAACTATTTGGAAATCTGTCGATTATCATCCAAAAATGTTATCTATATTTTTAAAATAAGATTTTCTGCTAGTTTCTTTTAGTAAGATAACCAAGTGAACAACATTTAAACAAACTATGTTCAGCAGAAAAAAAACCTTTAAAGAACTTATAAACTTTCACAAAAACTGTAAGTAGGCTCGTTGTCACAGAAGAAAGAGAAACGATGTTGATTTTTCAGAATAAAATGTTGAATTTTCTCAATTATGTAAACGTTACTTAGAAATTCTGCCAAAAATCATGAATGGGTTTTCAACCAAACCGAAGCATTTTTGACCCCAGGTTTTAAGAAATCCAAAAGTTACCCCAAATAGACTCTGTTCTATGACTACTGCACTGCAATAAACTAGAGATGGTGCCATGCGTTACATTTGTAAGCCGTTTAAACCGACTTTAACTTTAATCTGTCAATTATCTAAAGCTTTAGCATACAATAAGGCGATCACATATTAAGATTTAAGCACGATACGCTAAGACCCTCGGACTGCATGGTTATGCGTCTCGTACAAACCGGTTCTGGCCATGTGTCGCATGCCGGTGATTGATCTCAATTTAGCCCACTTTCGGAGTAAATATAAGTAACAAAAAAAAATATCACTCACAAACTTCATAGTTAGTACCCAGTAAAAGTAGTTCAAACCAGTCGTCAGTCGGCGGACCAAATTACATAACAATCGGAAATCATTGCCAATCCTTCTGAAGCAAATGCATGCTAACCGGTGGTGACTCAACTGGGGTCTCACTCTCTGAGAAGTGCTTATTGAACGTTCTGGGGAAACAAAAAAAAGAAACATTGAAGAAAAAAAAACAACGATCAAATGCCCCTGAAAGTTCGATCCGGTCTTTCGCTAATCGGCCCTTTTTTGCACATTGTATTTTTCGTTGCAGCCACCATCATGCTGAAGCGTGTTTCCTTTGCCGTTTTCGTTTTCGGGCTGGTTCTGGTCGCGGTTCAGAGCATCAAGGTCGACTATTATGGGTCCCTATATCGTCCGGATGAGCTGCACGCTCCCTACAAGAGCCCAAAGGAACAGAAACAGGACTTCAGCAAGATTCCCGGTGTTCCTGGAGTAGACTACCCAATCTACCATTCGGTCCCGGAAACCAGCTTCAGCTGCGCCCATGTTCCAGCCGTTCCCGGAATGTACGCCAACGTAGAAACCGGATGCCAGGCCTATCACACCTGCCACGATGGCCGGGAGGGACACCAGGGTGCTTCCTTCCTCTGCACCAACGGAACCATCTTCAACCAGAAGGAGTTTGCCTGCGATTGGTGGTACAACGTCAAGTGTGAGGAAGCCCCAGCTCTGTACCGTCTGAATGCCGACCCGGAACATAATCCCTTCGTGCCAAAACCGAAACCGGAAGATGAACTGCACAAAAAGTTTTTGATCCATGTTTAACAATAAAAACGAAACTATGTTGACCTTTTAATGCTCTTTGCTCTTTTGTATAGTTAATTGTTTTTCGTTGTTTTAATTTTTCGAGCAATAATGCTTTTGTAAATACTCAGTCTCTATTCATGATTATTACTGAAAATAAATCAAATTCAAGATTTTAAATTTTTTTATTTTGTTTTGAATGGTTGTGAAAACATCTATATGTTCCTCCAGCTTAGTGTCTAATATTTTTTGAATTTTGAAATTTGAATGATATGAAAATATTTTCCCAGAAAATTTTGAAAGCATCTTCAACTGGGGTAACATGAAACACCTTTCAATTTAAAAGGATTATAAAAAAAAAGGATTTCCACAAACGATCATAACACTATGCATCTAATGTTTTAAGGTAGATGGGACATCAAATTGCCAAAGTAAAAAAAAAGTCGTTCTATCTGTAATTTTAATGGCACAAACGGTCAATAATGTCACTTCAACTTTGAAATTTCTAAATTTTTAACTTTGACGATAATTTTTGTCCGTTTTTTTTTACAAACGGTAAACCAACATCTTACGAAATTTGAAGTTTCTGACCTGACATACAGCAGTTCTACAAGTTTCTTCGACTTTCATTATTCGAACTGCTATATCTCAGAAACAACGCATCACAATTTATCGAAATCATAGAACAAACGTGTGAGAAATTTCCGAAAAGGAGGTTTTATCTATTAGCACTTCGTCTATGCAAGACAGGCGCGGTCCTATGGGGGGGGTGATCGGGGTGATCACCCCCCCCAAGCGGCAAAAAACCGTTACGAAATACTCGCAAACGCTGGATTTTATATAAAAACCAAGAACTTTTCCTAGTATATGCACTTTAAAATTCTCGAATTTTTCCACTCCGTGGGGGTGTTTGTTAAAAAAAAAAGAATTTATCAATCACTTAATAGCTTAAAATTTAAAAAAAAAGTCGGTCCGCCAAACTAAAACAGCTGTAACTTGCAATTCCCTGGAACTTATTTCACCAAATAACTTTTGTTGAGGTACTAACAGCGTTGAATTAGAATTTGCTGACCATATACGCTACCGGCCATAAGTTTGGGATCACCCCCTCGAAAACAAGAAAATCTGTTTGGTCATATCTCAGTCATCTTATGATATATTGCATTTCTTTCAATTCTAAAGTTGATGATCAAAACTTTTTTCGTCTGTTTTTGGCAAAATGTATATGTTAACTTAATATGACTTAAACTTGGCTTAAATTTCCAATAAATCGCACTTTCTATTTCAACCCGATCAGTTCAGGTTTGGGTGGACCAAATCTATAGATTCGAGTTGCATTTGAATCTTTTCTCATAAATGTCAACAATTTTTTGTGCTAAAATTTGAATAGTGATTTAAACAGATAAAATAGCTACTTAAGTTATCGATCAAAAGTTTGGGCTCACCCATAATATGGTGTATCGGCAAAAAGTTTGGGATCATGCGAAACATGACATTTAATTTCGTGCATATCTCTGTCATCAAACAACTTATCGCTAATCTGAAAAGTTATATTTAATGCGTTGTTTTTGCTTTTTGGATATTTAGTAAACATGTTTTTTCAGAATAACTTCGTTAAAACTGTAGCTAGAGTTTGATATTTTTTTTGATAATGTTCACCAAATAGTCGGTATGTTCAATAAATACCTGCAAACTTGTTTCAACCATAACTTTATTATCTTACGAGTTATTGCAGATCGGTTTGGCTCCATGTTAGATGGATCAACATATCTCGATCCTTTTTAGAAGTAAAAAAGACTTGAGCCATTAAGTTTTAAATTGCCTTTGAAGCCGTTCAGATTCCCCGTGGATAGAACAATGAGATTTTACCCCCTTCTCCCTTTCCACGTGCACAAGTGGACATTTGGCAACCCCTACCCCCCTTCCCCCAGACGTTCACCTGGACAGATTCAATTTTTGTTGCCTACATCTAATACTACATTTCCATTTCTTGGTTTATTTTTGATTGCGGGCTCCGAATTTTACAGAATGCATCTCAATTTGAGATTCTCACAAGCCCATATTTTTTCTGAGTTAAAGATATCGATAATGCCTTATTAAAACTGTCGAAACTGTCTAATTAAAAAGATCCATTTAAATTTTAGAGATTTTTTTTAGAATAATTTCTTATTTTTCAACGTTTTTGATAAAAATGAGCTTTGATTGCATTTGCCTCGACGTAGCACAAATGATCGATTTTGATTTATTGATTTAAAACGATTCTTCATAATTCAAACTATATTTGGAAATTTTTAAGGTATTTGGAATTTTAATTTACATTCTTTTACGTTTGAAAAAGAAATGAAAACTTTAGATAAATGTATGGAAAATGGCCAAACACATCAAACTAAACATGTGTTTTTAAATAAATCATTTAGTTTTCTCTCAAAGGCTTATTTACTGTGATATTTTACGTCTTTCGTTAGCTTTGGCTCGAAGGGCGTCATACATTTTGAGCCGTTATCACAATTAAACAATTTAATAATGATTAAAAATTTTCATTAAAAAACTCATTCTTTAATTTAAAACTTTCAAAATAAAGTTAATTAAGTAAGAAATGGTTACGATAAAGTTGTTTTGAGACCAAAGTAATATTAAAATTATAAAAATAAATTTTAAGTATGGGGATTTTATAATAATAAAAAATTACATTAAAAATGAGAAACTTATAACAGGTTGAAACTTGATATCAGAGTTGTGCTTCAAATTCTATACAAGGTACGAAAAAAATTGTGTTTTTCTCCCACTTTGATTAGTACTTTTGCTCCAAAGCTGTTAGAGGCTCGCGTTACCTGCGTATGTGTGCAGTTGTTCACGCATTGTTTGTTTTCTATGCAAAAAGTGAAATATATTTTCATCAATTCTACCATCACTTTTAAAATATTACTCACAATGGTATTTTTTGCAAAATATTTGGTGATGCAGATGGTACTTTTGACCACATTTTAAGCTTATTTACGATTTATCATGTTCAAAATGTTCGTTTCACTGAATACTTGAAAAAGGCCAATAGTCGGTATTCGGCCTTTCGCACTCTAATGATATCTATTCAATTTTCGAAAAATACTGAAAATACTGCTGAAACTAGAGGTGATGAATAAAATCTGAAATCGAGTTCAGAAATTTATTTCCTAAAATCTGTTTTTAAAGCATATGCTCCAAAAATTTGCTTATATATACTTTAATTTTTCCCAGGTGAGATAAAACTATTCCGACTATTCACACCAATTTTATCGCAAATACTGTTTTTAGCTCATCCACACAATAATATTTAAATTTTTTAGTTGAAAACCAGCTTAATAATTTAGGTTAAAAATCCACTCTGAATCTGAAGGTTTGGTTATTTCAATCGCAATTGATTGTGAACTTTCATTAAAATATTGAAATAGTATTAACTTTCAGAAATTAACTCTCTATTCAATATGTTTTTATTTAATTTAAACATTATAAAAATAAAGTTTGAAAATATTGAGAGCATGATGAAAACATACGACTCTTCATTTTGTTAATAAATAATTCGTTGCAAATTAATTACTTTTTCTTTGAATTCAGTTCCAACAAAATTAGAAATCTAGTATGAGAGCTTGAGATTCAAGAAAAAACAAATGAAAATGAAGTCCCAAAAGCTTTATTCCTAAGAATAAGATTTTGATGATCTAATTTTGAAATTTAATTAATTATTAAAAATTTAAGAATTTGAACAAGAATTAACAATAATTCGATATTTTCGAACAACGATTCAGCAAAATACTTCAGAAAAATTGTGGATCACTTGATAATTTTTTTTACAATTTCTTCTACGAAAATGTGTGTTGATTTTCATTTGTGAAATGATATTTATATCAGAAAATTCTGTAAAGAATTCTTAAAGTTATAATTTTTACTGCCAAATGTAAAAATTACGAAATATATGTTTTTATCAACACATTTTCGCAGTGAACATCTTAGATTCGCAGATTGTTTTATAAAAGGATATCGAAATAAGTAGATTGAAGAAATATGTTAAAAATTTTCCCTTTTTTTCTTTTATTTCAAACTTTTAAAATTACAAACTAACAAGTTTACAAACCTACAAAATACAAGACTTATTTGCAACCAAACCAACCCCACCCCCCTTCTTCCCCTCCTCCATCCTCCACTCTATTTCTCATAATAAACGTTTTTCGACAGATATTTTCGATCCTTCTTATTGTCTGATTTTTGAAAGTTTGAAAAATCACCCCCCCCCCAAGAGCCAACTCTAGGACCGCCCCTGATGCAAGATGCAATGTTTCAGGCTAGGGTTGAAAAACGCAATTAATAAACAATTTTGGAAGACTTATGAAATCAACATGCTTTCCGTCCTTTTATCAGTCAATACATTTCAAGCATAGAATCAATGACAACGAAAAAATTAAATTAATGAATCACTTACGTTAATGTTTACCCAACCGATAAGGTTTTTCCAAAAAGAAAAAAAAAATTAAACATTAAATATTATATTTTAAAAATCATCCGGCAAAATTTAAATTATGGAAGTATATGAATTGCGTAAATTTTGAGATGGAGCAATCTAAATGATGAAAGCCGATAAAACTAAATTTTAGTAGAATTGCTGTTTATAAGGTCACAAATATTATAAAAACTTCCAATTTCCTTAGGCAGTAGTGTTAAGATTCGTTTTACTTTTGTAGGAAACTGGTTAAAAACAATTAGGGAAAAATGTTATACAAGTATAAAATGTAAGTGCCAGTGCCAGTACTCACGCATCTCATTTCTATAGAATTACCTTCTAGTAGACTCGGCAAACTTCGTCTTACCATGTTGAACTTTTTGTCCATTATCAAATTTTTTATCGCTGATCAACTATGGAATATAGCAATAGGTAAATGTTGAGTTGTCAGTCGTCTAGCTTTTGCAAATATGTTTTAGTTTTTTTTTTACTTTCTTTTCCGTTTACCGTAATCCGGGGTAATATTGATCACTTTTTTCAATATTTTTCGATTATTTTTCCCGTTGAGGGAAATGTGGCATGTTTCTTATTTTTTAAACCAGTACTGGACACCTATGAACGTAAAACATGGTTGCAGAAATTTACTGGACTGCTTTAAATTTGATTGAAAAATCAATTTCGTCGCTGTTCAGGAATTGATGCTTTGGGGTTACATTGATCAGTCTCCATTTTGACGCTTTTAACGAGTTTTCTTGATCATAAAGGAAACAAAACACTTTCATAATTGTTTAAAAAGTCTAATTTATCAATTTTACCTTGAGTTTTGACTATTTCTTTTAAAAACATTTATTATCGAAAAATAAACAAAGATGCTGCATACATCTAGGTGCAAAAATTATAATAATTGCTAGATAGTTTCAGCTTCAAAGTACAAATGAAATTTTCACACATTCTCCTAGGCCCTCCTTCTATTTCCATTTTCATTTTTACTTCAAAGTTAATCATAAGATAGGATTCATACCCATTTATCCAATAAGGCTTACTCTTGGAAAATGTACTTACTTTTAAAATATCAAAAATTTATCATTAAATAACTTCAAAAAAAAAACCACTATAACTTTACATATACAAATAATAAAAGTTGTTCTTTCACATTCAACCACCCTATTGCTTCTTAATACTTTTTGTTATTATCAGGAGAGCTGTTTGAATGCGAGCCTTGGAAAAAATAGATATTGTAAGATTTTGAAATTACATTCTTACTAACAGAAAACTATTTTAAATACAATCCAAATTTTGTCTATTTGATACCCAATTAATAGGCTTTCAAAGGTAGAAAACAGTTTTCAAAAATTCAAACAATAGTTATCCCGTTTTGCGGTACTCGGAATGTTTCTCTTTTTTCTATCAGATTAACTCAATAATAAATCTTACATGCATCTTACATGAGTACTATTTTATTTACTTTTCTTTAAATCGGTTTTTTTTTTCATCGCCGCCATAGGTTTTTAATTATTTTTTAAAATTTAGAATGATTAAAGCTTTTTTACCAGTATTCTATACGCTCTAAGGCATTCGCTCCTCTTAGAGAGACACTAAATTCAGCAGGCAGAGTTTATAAACAATGAACATGAATGAACATCCAGATAGGATAAAATAAATTCTTAATTTTAAAGGATTCAGGTGCCAAAGTTTTGTAAAAGTTTTTTTTCCATTATAATAAAAATCACTCTTGTATGAAAAATAAAAGACAATTTCAAATTAAGAGAACACGAAATAAGTAAGAAGCAACTAAAAATTTGTTTAAACTTTTTCTTGGATTGAAAAGCCTAACGTTAAGAACTGTATAGGTTGACTCTAGAGCTCGAAATTATGGCGAGTTTTCTTCCAACTGATTGTGCGACCTGGTCAGGGCCGAGTGTTATTTCCGAGGACACACGTCGCTTACCTGGACATTCCGGCGGAAGACCGTTTGGATTGCACTGCACTGCAGAAAGCGTTCGTTGTCTCACGCGGCCTGTTGGATCACGACTGCCGACGATGATGATGGTGGATGTGTGCGTGAGAGCGGAACGCATCTGATGACTTATCGCCGAGGGGCGTCTTAATGGTTGAATAGTTGCATTATGTAACTGTCTATTTATAATTATTCGTCCTATCCAAATAGTTTGCTTTATGGTGTCCCACACTGATTAACCGCTATTTTTTATTCATAATTTTTTAATTCTCTGGTGAAGTTTTTCTGTTTTTTAGAAAAACTATTTTTAATGGAATTATGAAATGTTTCGCTATTTTGCTGTGCCCTGCTTCTTTTTGGAAAAATTAACCAGCATTCCATTCAAAGCTATCATTTTCAAAATATAGCATAAACTAGCAGCTGATTTAAAGGTATGTTTTTGTTGAGCCCTCCAACTATATAATTTACCACAATCGGCAGCGTAAGCTATATTTTTACTTCCGTTAAATAAACAGTGTAAATCGAATTTATCATCAAATATTGGGTTCTCATCTAAGTGAAAGTGAAGTTCATGATATTGAAGATGTTTTTCATCTCAAAACTGTGAAATAGATTTTAATATATCACTTCAGGATAGACTAAGGTTGCCAGAATGCCCAGTTTTATCCGGGTTTCCCGGATATTTAATACAAAATTTGGGAACAGTCCGGCCCGGCCCGGTTGCCCGGATTTCCTCGAAAAATGCCCGGATTTGGCTCGGATTTATTAACCTTATTTGACAAATCCAACAAAAATAATTTTTTTGCCTTATTTTTTTGAATGCGGCCTCCAAAATGAAATTTTTTGAGCAAGTTTTATGTTTTTTGGAAGCCTATTTCAAATCTGTCGTTGAGTTTTGATGAAAAACATTTTTTTTCCAATTTTTGTGACTTGATTCTTGTTGAGTAATTTCTGGGTTTAATCCAAAATTGCCCGGATATTGCTCGGATTTTTGGTCGTCAATTTTGAAATCAATTGCCCGGATTTTTTCAGGTTTCTAAATAAAATTTAGATTTGCCGGTTCGGATACGTGCTGAAAATTTTCTGGTATAGACATTTATGTGGATATACATTTATAAATTTTAAAGATATATGTAGATGCCTTTTTTTTAATTTTATGAAATGAATTTGCGGCTTTATCGGTGAGGGTTAAAGAGTTGAAATGAAAGACGGATAGAAGATCAGAAGAAAATTCTAAGGTGGTGAAAAGAGCGAAGAGCATTTGAAATAGAAGCTTGACCACATGCTAAATTCTTTGTCCCGCATCAATTAACTGTATTGAAGAAGTAGTACCCAATAGAGAAGGCACTACATTTTTCGATACAGTTAATTATGGATGGTTCGACCGCCATGTGAGTGTGCACATGTGCCGAACGGACAAAAAATTTTTTTCGGCACATGTGCACACTCACATGGCGGTCGAACCATCCATAATTAACTGTATCGAAAAATGTAGTGCCTTCTCTATTGGGTACTACTTCTTCAATACAGTTAATTGATGCGGGACAAAGAATTTAGCATGTGGTCAAGCTTCTATTTCAAATGCTCTTCGCTCTTTTCACCACTTTAGAATTTTCTTCTGATCTTCTATCCGTCTTTCATTTCAACTCTTTAACCCTCACCGATAAAGCCGCAAATTCATTTTTTTTTAATGTTTGTAGTTCAGAATTAAAAAATCTTTTTTTTTAAATTTTTTTGTTAAAGTTGTCTTTACAGTTTGTTCCATAAATGGTGTATGAAAAGTCCCAGAAAATATATTGAAGATTCGAATCTCGAATAAAAAAAGTTGTTGTCGCTGACATGAAAATTTTACTTTTTCCAGCTTTTTGAGGATTTTAACCACTGTGCGGTAGTCTTTTAGATTTGTTTTGAGCTGTCTGTCATACTGTAGACACTCTTTGTCGATTTCAAAAGTGTACTTTTAGGGCCTTATTACTTAAAACGAGTCGAGTAACTCCAGCCACTGTCGAGTCGAGCGTAATGTCGTATTACGGTAGTCGGTATTTAAATAAAAATGATAAAAATCTTAATTAAATTTTAAACAAAAAAAAAATCCCAGCCCTAGAAAGTCAAAGTAAAAACAATGTTTTTTATTCAGAACAGTATCCGATCTCCATGTTTAATGCATTTTTAACATTTTTTGGCATCTCAAATAAACTTTGAGCGCTTTGAGGCGATCCCTAAATCAAATCCGGTTAGGCTGATATTTTTATTTATTCGTTTTTAAGACAAATAATCGAAATATGTATAGTTGGTTTTTGAAATACCATGAAGAAATTTTTTCCATACGTACATACATTGCCACCCTTATATAAAAAAATTGGTCTAAACTTACAATAATTGCTTGATTATCTTTATGGGATACATTCAGTATTCTGAAAAACGATTCATTGAAAAAGAATTTTCTAATAAAAGTTGATTTTTTCAATGCTTTCGAATTGTCTCATTTTTTCGTAGAAATTCAGGTCTGAATAAAAAAATTCAAATAAAACTAAACTCATTTCGGAGGTTGTGATTCCATAATTCACATTACTGAAATAGTATTCCTATTCCAGTTCAGGATTTTTTATTTTCAGTTCGAATAATCATTACAAAAAAAAAGCTGCTTTGAAATTATGGTTCAAATTTGGTTTTGTATTTCATGTCAAATTTGAATAATGTTTTTGAGATCATATGCATTTTTAATATATTGATAATAGTTTTTATAATATGTAAAAAAAGAAAAAATTGTTTAATTTTCGAATTCTTCATCCTTACACAAAATTCAAACATTAAAAGCTTCGAAATTTTAATTCAGATTCACAATACAGATTAAAATTAATAATTTAAACAGTGAATTTAGATTAAATCTGAACTAAAGAATTAGAGTAATAGATTCGTGGACGAGGGCTCTAAACCTTGGCTCATAAAATTCTGATCTGGATTTAGGTTTTTTTTTTTTATTTATTTATTTTAAAATAGCAATTTCAATTACAGTTTTACAATTTTTTCACCATATTTCCTCATTATTAATTTACAAATTGTGTCTCAACTTTTCTAAAACGTTTTACAATGTCCCTTATTAAATCCAGTTCAACACATGTTATCACTTCTATTCGTAATCATTATCAGATTTAAAAAAAAACACTCACACACTTTACTTTCTAATCCTCGAACGTTCCATTTGTGATGTTGATTTTGAGCATGATTTAGATCTTATTCTGTTTGCATCCAGCTTGATTTGCTTGGTCCTCGCCCTTGTTACGACACTTTGAGACGCTACTACTCCCTTTAACGCATCAGCCTTGGCACTTTGATCTGAGTCAGTCGCTGAATTCACCGGCGCTGCGGCGTCACAAGCACCTTTTCTACTTCGTTTACGTCTATCCTTCACTGTATGGAAACCCTCGTCATCATCTGAGCACATGTCACTTTCACAACGTCCATCTGCGTCTATCTTAGCTATAGCGTCGTCCTGCTTAGAATTTGAATGTTCGGCTGTCAAAGGCTTTGAGTGGTCGGTACACCCGGCTTTCGTTGGAATCAGAGCTTTTACTGTAACTTCACGACCATCAGTATCCATCGAAACAATAGCCGTCTTTTCCAGTGTCGATAATTTGCTTGCTCCGCCATCTTTGGATTTCTCCGTACCACGTGCCAGCGACTGTTGATTCTCTCTAATAAAAGCATGTCAAACTGGGGGTTTGCGGGCCGCATGCGGCCCGCGGCCTTGGTCAATGCGGCCCGCGTAGCCCTGTCTTAAATTGTCACAAAAAAAAACTCCACTCATTTTTATCTAAAATATTACTGCAAAAAACTTATATTGAATGTAAAGTTTTCAACTTAATGCAAATGTTTTTCGATGTTAAATTTCTTCTCAGAAAAACACGCATAACATTGTTGCTCTGAACCACAGTTTGAGGTGTAATTTTGTGTGTAAATATTCATGGCGTAAACAACATAAATATCTTCCAAGTATTTTGGTTCAATTATTTTTTTTTTTTACCGAAGGAACATTGTGATATTTTTTAAAAGCGTGAATATCAACATTATTCATTGTAAAAAGCACATCCTAAATTATTAAAAATTTCACGTTATTAAATTTGTAGCTCTGAATAATTTTATTTCGGTGACCACTTGTTTAACGTTCAGTTAATTTTGTGGTAAGTGTGTTGGTTGCACCGGAATTGAACAAAAACATATCCCACCGCTGGAGTCTTCTTATTGTCTCAAACCTACCTGAATACGTCAGTATAAACAGCATACATTTTTAATAACACTAGTTATCAATATTTTTAATAAGTAAGTTGAGAGTCACTTTTAATACCATATCGTTCACTGAATTAAAAAAAAAATCCGATGATGATGAATATTAGAGCAGTTTTTGAAATACTGTAAAATGAAAAAAAAATAATTGTGTTTTTTTTAAATATCTTCAGCCATGGCCGTAGGAACGGGGGGGGGGGGGGTTTTGGGGGTTAAACCCCCCCCCATGAGGATCCAAAAAAGCAAGCGAGGTATTCTTCTCTACACTTGTAATTTTAAATTCAGAATCAAATTATGATAATGGAGTAAGGTTATTCAAGAGTAACAATCTAGACGAAAAACTAATGTCGAAACCTCAAAAACTTATCCCAAGCTCAAAATTCTGCTTCACTTTTTTCAAAATTTTCTCACTTGTTCATAGAAGTTCA
Organism: Uranotaenia lowii; assembly: GCF_029784155.1. Classification (NCBI taxonomy): domain Eukaryota; kingdom Metazoa; phylum Arthropoda; class Insecta; order Diptera; family Culicidae; genus Uranotaenia; species Uranotaenia lowii. Next base: position 123,394,629 of record NC_073693.1, on the reverse strand, counting down.
GGTCTGAATATTAAATTTTTAAGTAAATTAAATTCATTTTGGATAATCTGTTTCCATAATTCCCAATACCAAAATTTTATTTCTACTTTCGTATTTCGGATTTTGTATCCAGTTCAGGATTCTTGATTTTCAGTTCGAATAACCATAAGAAATTTGAAATCAAAAGCTGCTTTGAAATTCTGGTTAAAATTTGGTTTCGCATATCATATTAAATTTGAATCATCTTTTTCGAGATCAATTGCATTTTCATAGTTTCCAAATATATATAAAAAAATCTTTTATAAACAAATCAGAAGTTCTTTAACTTAATTTTTACACAAATTTCAAACATTTGAAGCTTTGAAATTGCAGATTCATTTTGAAATTCATATTTCAATACAGATAAAAAATAAATAATTTAAATATTTAGTGAATATTTAGTTAACCTGAACTACAAAACTTGGCTCATAAATTTTGGTCTGGTATTAGGATTCGGTATTTTTTTTGTACATTTCAGAAATCGTAAAGAAATTCGAATACAGATTCAAAGCTCAATTATTCAACTCAAGTTCAGAATTCCGATTCAGTACGCAAATTCAAAATTTAGAAAAAAGATATAGCTAGCAAATTAATTTTACAATCGAATTAAATTTTTTAGGAATTCAAGATATCATGAATTTAAGATTGCTTATCAATTGAATTTCCAGACTTCTAATTTTTAATCAAAATTAGTTCATACACACCATTCCACTGAAAATCACAAATAAAATGTAGAATTTAAGTTAATTTTCTAAGTTTTGTTTTATGGGAAAAACCATAAAAAAATCATCCACAGGATTATCATTATGGAATTGATTATTTATGAAAAATATTTGCTGTTAAAGAAACATGTATCTGATCTTCACCAAGAAAATCTGCATAAATTTTCCGATGTATTGTTTAACAATATTTTCAAATTAAGAAACGCGAGAAAATCTAAGCCGTCAGACACCAAAATTCGGCATTTTATTAGTTCAGGAACCAGTAGACAAAATCTGCTAATTTAATATATTTGAGTTGGTAATTTATGTTAAGTTTATTAGAATGAGGTTTCATTATTAGATTCATAACATTTGAATTATGCTTTTCAATGGAGCATACTAGCGGCTAGCGAAAAAGAGATATTTTGTATTTGGTCCGTATTGTGTTAATATTGCTTATTTTTTTACCCAAATTTCTAACTAAAATCATTCATTTGATTCAAGTTTGCATCAAGCAAATTAGAACCGAAAAATGTGTATCTCTTTTTTTGTTGTAAATTTGATTTACTTACAAACAAATAAGTTTAAAATCTTTGAATTTCCAAAAGAGTTTGATTTGAGTCAAAAATAAGTTTTTTTAAGAAATGGAAGCAGGTTATCTTAAAAAAAATTTTTTTATGCTCGAATCAACTCAGTTTGATCTACCAAACTCTGTAACAAATTTGAAGTTTTTAACCGCCAAAGAAAGTGAATTTATCTCACCTTTATGGTTTGGGATCAATTTACTAAAATCACGATTTAATACTAAAACTTTTAATGTAAAAGTACATAAAATTGAATAATGGTAAAGTTACAAACAAAATATGTTTTTGATTGTATTCGTGCATTGTTGGGCAAAAAATCATAGGTGAAAATTAGTCACCAAAACCCCCCCCATGAGACGGTTCTTCCTACGGCCCTGTCTTCAGCTACTGTTCATAAAATTATCTTTTTCTATAATCTGACCAATGAACCAACTTCGCAGATATTTTTTTGTCTTCTATTCGGATTCAGAGGTCGATTTAAAATTTGAAACTTGACGTCAATAAATGAAGTTCAGTTTTTTAAACAATTGCTATCACATCATATGAGGCCCTCAGAGCCAAAGGGGTATAAGTGCACAAAAGCTACTTTCGAGATAGCACGCATCAAAGTTTGTTTGTTGGGATATTTTCCATATACTTTTGAAGATAACATTGTAAAAATCGCCAATTTTCGACATTTTTGGAAGACATTGGACATGAATTCGATTGTGTTCCCTACCACACAGAAGTACGCTGGCTTTCCTGCCACAAAATATTAAAAAGATTATTTTGCTACGAGAGGAAATAATATTATTTTTGGAAATGAAAGGTGAACCTATTGAACATTTTCAAGCAGACGACTGGGTTCAGGATTTGGCATTTGTCGTTGATCTCACTGGCCACCTGCAAGATTTGAACTTAAAACTTCAAGGATAAGAAAAAAATATCATAACGGCTTGTGATGATGTAAAAACTTTCAAGCGAAGTTACGGTTATGGATCAACCAAATTCCCAAAGAAAACCTTGGAAAAGATCAAATGAGGCTGCATCATTTGGTAAATACTTACTTACGTACTTACGTCTAGAATCGTTACTAAATGCATTCAAAAGCCGTTTTCGTGACATTAATTCAAACGAGCAAGAAATTTCATTGTTTTTATCTTCATTTTCGTTTGCTCCTGAAAATGCTGCTGATAATTTGCACCTAGAGTTGATAGAGCTGCAGTGCGATTCTTTATTAAAATCGAAATACATTGAAGTGACTGTACCAAAATTTTACAGCTATTTTCTTGAACGCTACGTTGAGTTACGGAAATTTGTTGCCAGAATTCTAGCTATGTTTGCAAGTACCTATCTATGTGAGCAGTTTTTTACCATAATGAAGACTACAATAACTCCTCATCGTTCGAGATTATCTGATATAAATTTATTGCAGTAATGAAAGGGTCAGGGACAAACTAAGGATAAACTAGTATCTCAGAAAAGATGTCAAGCATCAGGACAATAGATATAATGCATTATAATATGAGAATGTTAAAAATTAAAAGTTTAATAAAAAATTAACGCAAAATTTCATTCCAAGTTTACTTATTACATACTATATTCCTGTACGATGGTGACCCTAGGCACGCTACTGATCTCAGCCCATCAATCCCTCCTATTGTCGGTGCGGTGGGCCATTGGGAGAAAATTTCCACGATCGGAAAACAATAGCCAATCGAAGACGATCCTCTCCAAAAGGCTATATTCACCACACACCGGCTGGCTGGTTGTTAGCCGATGATCGTCGAGTCAGTCCTAGTTTGAGTCCCGTCCAGTCTAAGTTTCCGTTCGTCATCGTCACGCGTATCGTTATTTGTAACTTAGTATAGTTTAATTTAAGTCTAATTTATAATAAACTAAGTACAAAGAGTTGTGTGTTTTGTTAAACTTAAACCGCGTGTGACCATTATTTATTGGATGACCGATATCCCAAGGCCCCAAAATCGCCAAGAATACTGCATGCAACATCCAACAACAATAGCCTGGAACCATTGTTGGAATAATTTTCATCATTCCCCCATCGATGTTGGACGGAGGAACGACAGCACCAGCTATCGAAAGCTCTAAGGTAAAGTGCCGGGAAAGAGTTCGTTGACCTCCAACATTTTGGTCACTTCGATCCGGATTTGGGACCATCTACGAAGGAACCGGGACGCAAAAAGGAACCATTTTGTCCAAGGAATCCTCACACAAGCCTAAATCGCCATTGGACCCAAGCCTTCGGAAACAATACCCTATTGCATGCACGCCATTGTTTTCTGTTTGGCTTGGCTTGGGATCAGCCGAACAATTACTCCAAGCGACTTTGTTTCAACTGCATCTTAACAAGGGCTTGCAAGCGGAAACCACATCGACTGGTGACAACTACAATTGTGGTGCCAACGAATTCGATCGTTGGTTGTTTTTTTTTGGACCTCGGTGACTCGGACTCAGCCACAATTCCCCTGGATCATCCGTTGGACTATTCATCCCGATTGGCGGCGATTGGAACATCGCTGTTGGCCATCATTCCAGTTCACGGACGGTGATTGGAACTTCGTCATCATCCTCATCATCATCATCATTAATATCGGGTGCAGCTCAACCGAGGCGATACATTTTGCCACCCGATTGGTTCGACGGTCAGCACACATTGGATCGCATCAGTGGTGCCCAACTTACGTTGCCCAGCAAAAAGTGAACTTTTCGTAAGTTGATAAAATTCGAAAATCAAATGTTATTTTTAAACTTCAAAAATACATTTTTAACCATAATAACTTCATCCTCTTCTACAAAAAACAAACCCAAACCTATTTACCTGAGCCCTGGCGTCATTCGACAAGAGGTCGATGACTCAAAGTTTTGTTTTCGTCTGACGAATCGTTTGGTTGGTTACCTGGTGCGTTTGCCCGGGAATCCTTGGTTAATTGGGAAAATCGTTTTTCCGAATTTTGGCGTTTGAGTCAGTCTGTGTTGGATATTTGTGTGGCCACCGGATACGACAGTTTGTTTCGTTGGTTTATGATTGAATCCTAGAGTTGGAGATTACATCGTATTTTGGACTCTAAAATTTGTCGTTACGGTCACAGTGAAGTTGTGCAATGCTATGGTGTAATTTTGGAATTTTGTGATTGATATTTCTGGTTAGAATATGCGTGATATTTGGAACGGAACCATCGTCATTTAAATTTTGGTTGGCTTTTGGAACAATAATACGAAACACAATTACCCATTCGAAAATTTATCCCATTCGGTCAACGTTGTTGAATTTGGTGCTAAAAGTGAATCCGGCCATTTGAGTCTGTGTTGTGTCAGATTGGTTTTGGACAATTAATCAACATTTTGGGAAAGAATCGTCTGAAATTGATAAAAAATTATATGAGATTGAGTTGTCTGATTGTGTCAGAGATTTATCAGCTTCGGACTGGTTTTGAGAAAGATTATATGAGATTGAATTGTCAGATTGTGTCAGAGATTTTAATCAGCTTTGGGCTGGTTAACCGTCAGTAACATTTTGTGTTTGTCAGTTTTGTTGGAATTGATTGGATTTTGATTCAATATGCCGGTCACGAAGAAGGTGACTTCTGCAGCAGCAACAACTGCTGCTGCGCCGTCTTTGAAAGTGTTAAACGTCAAACTTAGACAGATTCAAATATCAGCGGGAGACATCTGGCGTTTTGTCGATAATTTTCAAGATGAATGTTCTACTTCTGAAATTGAAATACGCTTGGAGGAGTTAGACAGTTTATGGGAACGGTTTAATGATGCCTTAGTAGACATTCAATCGCATGAAGAGTTTGATGAGTTTGAGAATACCTGTGAAAAGGATAGGCTTTTGTACAGTGAGCAATACTACCATGCAAAATCGTTTTTGATGGAGAGAATTAAAGAGCGTAGGAGGATTCCGGAAAGTGAACAAACCTCTAGGGCAAACGAAAGTTTGTCACAATCCACACTTGATCATGTTCGACTTCCTCAGATCAAGTTGCAGACCTTCAATGGCGACATTGAAGAATGGTTAAGCTTTAGGGATCTTTTTACTTCATTGATTCATTGGAAACCCGAATTACCTGAAGTGGAAAAGTTCCACTATTTAAAAGGCTGTTTGCAAGGTGAACCTAAAGCCCTTATCGACCCTTTGAAAATAACCCAGGCAAACTATCAAATCGCTTGGGATTTGTTAGTTAAAAGATACAACAACAGCAAACAACTTCGGAAAAGACAGGTTCAAGCCCTGTTCCAGCTGCCAACGCTTACTAAGGAATCCGTCACCGATTTGCACGTTCTTTTGGAAGGTTTTGAAAGAATTGTGCAGACGTTGGATCAAATCGTTCAACCTGTGGATTATAAGGATCTACTATTGGTCCAGATTCTCTCCTCGCGTCTCGATCCAGTGACACGCAGAGGATGGGAAGAATTTTCGGCAAATGAGGACCAGGATTTGATCAAAAATTTAACGGAATTCCTGCAGAGGCGAGTTCGCGTTTTGGAATCGTTGCCAGCAAAACCAGTTGAACAAAAACCTCTGCATCAACCTTCGACAAAGCCAAAACCATTCGTAAGAGGGAGCTATAATATAGTCCAAAAATCCGGTAAACGTTGTGTAGCTTGTGCGTCAGATCATCCTCTGTACCAATGCGCAAGTTTCCAACGGCTGGCAGTAGCAGATAGGGAAAAGCTGTTGCGAACAAACCAAATGTGTCGAAATTGTTTCAACAAGGGTCATAAGGCGGTGGAATGCAGATCGAAATACTCTTGCCGACATTGCAAGGGTCGACACCATAGTTTGGTCTGCTTTAACCAGGAAAGGATAGCATCAACAAGTTCAGATCAACGCAGAAGTGAGCCAGCACGGACGGATTCTGAACCCAGTGCCACACAAGTCACCAACGCAGCAACAACGGTCACGAAATCATCGAATGCTTCGCAATGCTCTGCGCAAATTCTTCTGGCAACCGCAGTGGTGGTTCTAGAAGACGATTACGGTAATCGGTATCCAGCACGGGCTCTTTTGGACTCGGGGTCAGAGAGCAACCTGCTCACGGAGCGCATGAGCCAACGCCTGAAGGTTTCCAGGGAAAGGGTGGACATTTCGGTGATTGGAATCGGGCAAGCATCCACCAGGGTGAAGCAGAGAATTCAAGCAACGGTCAGATCACGCGTTTCTGAATTCGAACGGTCGATGAGTTTCCTCGTTTTGCCTAAGGTAACTGCTAACTTGCCTGTCGCTTCAATAAATACCAAGGGATGGAAGATTCCAAAGGGAATTGACCTTGCTGATCCTTCCTTTTCGGTTTCTGGTCAGGTTGATATCGTTTTGGGTATTGAAGCGTTCTTTGAATACTTTGATAGTGGCAAGAAAATTCATCTAGGGCCTGGATTACCGACATTAAATTACTCCGTATTTGGATGGGTGGCTTGTGGTGGGATTTCTTTAGCTAGAACCTCTATCTCCGTGGCAAATAATTCCATTTCGGCAGAAGAATCCCTAGAATCCTTGATGACTCGATTTTGGTCCTTAGAGGAGGTCGAGTCCCCGGTCGTATTTTCCCCTGAAGAAGCTCGCTGCGAAACCCTATTTACCCAAACGGTGCAGCGACAGCCTAATGGTCGTTATACAGTCACTTTACCCAAGAATGAAAACGTTTTGGCGCAACTTGGCGAATCTAAGGTGATCGAATTGCGGCGTTTTCTAGCCACGGAACGAAGATTAGCCAGAGATGAGAACCTGAGGAACCAATACATTGCCTTTATGGAAGAATATGTCAGTTTGGGTCATATGCGTAAAGTTCATGAGTCAGTAAATGAGTCTGTTAATGAGTCTGTTAATGAGTCTGTTAATGAGTCTGTTACGAAGACAGTTGATAAGTCAGTTGATGAGTCAGTTGATAAGTCAGTGAGATCAATGTCTGTGAATGCGTCAGTAAACAATGTCAGAAATTTGTCAGAAGGTAGCATGGGTCAGAAATCGGTCAGACGCTGTTATTTGCCCCATCACCCGGTGGTTGAAGAGGCCAGCACCACCACGAAGGTGAGAGTGGTATTCGATGCTTCTTGCAAAACATCTTCCGGAATATCCCTTAACGATTCTTTGCTTGTCGGTCCGGTTGTTCAAGAAGATCTACGATCGATCATCCTACGTTGCCGCATCAAACAGTTCATGATAGTCGCTGATGTGGAAAAAATGTTTCGTCAGATTGAAGTTCACCCATCCGATCAATCTCTTCAGTCGATTCTATGGAGATCTTCGCCTACCGATGAGATTTCGATCTACGAACTTTGCACGGTGACCTACGGAACAAAACCTGCACCTTTTTTGGCCACACGCACGCTTCGACAACTCGCTATGGATGAGAAGGTCAATTTTCCACTAGCAGCCAAGGCTGTTCTCGAAGATACGTATATGGATGACGTTATTACAGGAACAGATGATGCATCAGAAGCCGGGGCCTTACGAAGTCAATTGGATGGTTTAATGTCAAGCGGATGTTTTCGCTTGAGGAAATACGCGTCTAATTTCTTGGAGATCTTAGTCAATATACCCCAAGAAAACTTGGCGATTCCTTGCTCGGAAGGAATACCACTCGATCCCAATCCATCGGTTAAAACTTTGGGCCTGACTTGGATGCCTGTGTCGGACGAATTTAGTTTTCAGTTTTCCTTGCAACCCTTAGACAATAGCGAGCCTATAACCAAGCGTCGAATTCTAGCTATAATTGCTACATTGTTTGATCCTCTGGGGCTACTTGGAGCCACAATTGCAAGCGCGAAGATCTTTATGCAACTGCTTTGGACGTTGCAAGATGAAAGGGGAGAAAAACTTAATTGGGATCAGCCAGTACCTCAAATGGTGGGTGAGCAGTGGAAGAAATATTACCAACAACTTCCGCTTTTGAACCAAATCAAACTCCACCGTTGTGTCATCATACCTCAGCCGGTCTCGATTGAATTACACTACTTTTCTGATGCGTCAGAGAAGGCTTACGGTGCGTGTGCCTACGTGCGCAGTCAGAATCGTGAGGGTCAGGTAAACGTCAGCTTGCTCACTTCAAAATCGCGGGTAGCACCACTCAAATGTCAGAGTATTCCCAGGCTTGAACTCTGCGGGGCCCTTGTGGCCGCAGAGCTCAATGAGCAGATTAAAAGGTCAGTTAAAATGAATCTGCGAACAGTGTTTTGGACTGATTCTACCTGTGTTCTGCGTTGGCTTCAATCGATTCCGTCAACCTGGACCACTTTCGTCGCAAACCGAGTTAGCAAAATCCAAACTCTAACGGAAGGCTGTCAATGGAATCACGTTGCCGGAAGGGAAAATCCAGCTGACCTTATATCCCGCGGAATAACACCAGACGAAATAGTAGAGAACCAATTTTGGTGGAATGGTCCAAGTTGGTTATCGGAGAATCCAGATAGATGGCCTAATACTACGAAAACATTCCCTGAAGGGGACGAAGAAAACGAACGAAGGCGTTCTACAATTGTTGCGACAGGTTCAGAGAAGCAAGAATTTATCCGTTGGTATCTTTCTCACTTCTCCTCCTACACGAAATTGATACGTTGTACAGCCATTTGGATGAGATTGTGTCGAGTGCTTAAAAGGTCGAAGAAAGGTATTATTTCCGGATTTCATACCACCATGGAGTTGTCGGAAGCTGAACTAGTTTTGGTACGACTTGTTCAGAAGGAAAGTTTCCCTGAAGAGTTTCGGGCGCTTTCAAGCAAGGAATTCGTGTCACGTCGATCCCCACTTCGATGGTTTAACCCATTCTTAGAAAACGATCTGATAAAATTGGGTGGACGATTGAAACATTCCATGGAACCAGAAACCTTCAAGCATCCTCTCGTTCTCCCAGCGCAACATTGTTTCACTAAACTGTTGTTTCAACATTACCATGAACGGTTGCTTCATGGTGGACCGACCCTGATGCTTAGCGCAATCAGGCAACGATTTTGGCCACTTGGAGGAAGAAGTGGAGTTCGTCATGTTGTCCACCGCTGTCTGAAATGCTTCAAAGCAAAGCCGACCCCAATAGAGCAATTTATGGGAGAATTGCCTGCAGAAAGAGTGACAGAGTCTAGGCCAGGGGTGAGCAACCTTTTGAAGCATCGGGCCACTTTCAATTTGAAATTCTTTTGGCGGGCCGCATTAAAATAAAATTTACCTAATAATAGTTGACCGAGCTTTATGTAATTTTTTATTACGACAAATGTATGGCAACAAAAACTGGAAAAGGATAAATAGAAGAATCCATGTACTTGTATAAACATTTTTTTTAAATTAAAGGTGATTAAACCAGCCGAAATTGTGAACATCAAAGAGGAAATATCTTTTGTTTCCCTTTTATTAATAAAAAAAACTAAATAATTGTGAAAGTCTTTCTATGGTTCGTAAAAAGATTTGAACCATTTCCTGAGAAGAACCCTTTCTTTTGAATCAATGCGATGGTATTTTCCTTCATTACTTACCTTTCAAAGTTTCATAGAGCTTAACCATAGCGATATTTTTCTGCGCATTTTCGAAAAGTTTTTCACAATTTGTTTAAGTTTTGTCGTGAAGCCTCAATTTTTTTCTTTAAACGGCTATTTTTTTAATTTGAAGTTCCGTATGAAATCATTGCATTGAGATGTTGGACAAGGCTTCAAAATCAAGAAAAAAAATATTTTCACGGATTTTCAACCAGATTTGTCAATGTTACAGTTTACATTTGTGATTCTTGAAAATTTTTACTGGTTTTATAAATTCTATTAAATTAATTTAGATACCTCTGGGATAGGCTTTCTAGAGCTGTATCATGAAAATCTTATGACTTTGGTAATGTGGATTGCTAATTTTAAAGTTAAATGACTCAATTTATTCAATCTTCGACATTATTTGCTTATGAAATTTTTGAAAATGGCATCACACATAACACAAGAAACAAAAATTCACATTTTTCCGAGATACCAAGAATCTCAGAACTGATTTTGACTTATTCGGGGGCGCTGAATCATTCAATTTTTTTGTCTGCTCTAGTTCTCAAAATATCTTTAAAAATAGGTTAAAAAATAAGTTATTCAATTTGATTACTTTCCCAAAGACCGCTAGTAATTTTGAATTTTGAGAAAAAAAAAAGTTATGGAAGATAATTTTTTCCAAATCTGCAAGAAACGGGAACTTTGACGAAGTTTTTAAGAAAAATTAAATTAAATTGACTTATTGATATTTCTAAAACCGTTAGCTATATCATTTCGCAGTCTTCAACAAAGCTGTTGGATGAATTAAAATATTCAATATCCTATATTCAATAGCTTTCTTCAATGATGTCAGAAGAAGTTGTAATCTTATATTCTATAATTTCTATAAATTGTAGAATTCAATTTATTGAAAGCGTTGTATCTCTGATACATGATACATGAATATCTTGGCAATATTTAAGTGTGTAATCTTTACAAACTTTTCGGTTTGAATCACAGAATTACAAATATTGTTTTTTTGTCGAGAAATCCGAGTCTCGCTGAGTTCTGTCGATAAGAAATCCGTAATCATTAGCCCAGTTTTTATTAAACAACATTGTTTATTTCTGTCATTAATCAACCTTCATCATACGACTTTAACTTTGCTTGAAACGAAAAAAAAAACTTAACTAACTTCTATATTTCGTTTTTCTTATAAATAAAAAGAACTCAATAAAAAGCCTATATCCTACATAAAAGTCAACAATCTGAATGATTATGGGACAAATGCAACTGCAAACAAGTTATTAATATAACTTTTTTTTTTGATTTAGTAGGGACTGCTTTGTTATGATAGTTAACAATCTATCGTAGAAGAAAAAATCGTAAAATAAATTTAATTTGAGATAAGCTTCGCGGGCCGCACAAACATGCCTCGAGGGCCGCATGCGGCCCGCGGGCCGCGGGTTGCTCACCCCTGGTCTAGGCCATTCACAAAAACCGGCGTTGACTATTTTGGTCCAATCTACGTTCGGCCCGGACCTCGAAAACCAGCTTCAAAGGCATACGTGGCTCTGTTTGTTTGCTTTTCGACCAAGGCAGTTCACTTGGAGTTGGTTTCCGATCTTTCTACCGATCGTTTTCTCCAGGCGCTTCGAAGATTTATTGGAAGATGGGGAAAAATTACCGATATCTTCTCGGACAACGGGACAAATTTTATAGGAGCCAAAAATTATTTACACGAACTCTACCAACAGCTTAATTCAAAACCACATCAAGAGAAGGTTTCCAAACATTGCGCTGATGATGGAATTCAGTGGCATTTGAATCCGCCCCGTGCCCCACATTTCGGTGGGCTATGGGAAGCAGCTGTGCGCTCTGCAAAACATCACATCCTCAGAGTCATAGGTGATCAACCGTTACCATTCGAAGATATGTCTACTTTGTTGGTCCAGGTCGAGAGCTGTCTGAACTCAAGACCGATTACACAGCTCACAGACGATCCTAATGACCTCGAGCCACTTACTCCTTCACATTTCTGGCTCGGTTCGTCTCTGCAAGGGCTACCGGAACGTGATTGGAGAAATGTGTCCACAAACCGGTTGAACAATTCTCAAATTGTGCAACAAAAACTGCAGCAGATATGGTCTCGGTGGAAACATGAGTATCTCTGTCAACTACAGGCCAGAACGAAGAGGTGGAACAAACCTGTAAATATTGAAGTCGGAAAACTGGTGGTGATTTGTGACGATAATTCTCCACCAATACACTGGAAGATGGGCCGGATTCACGCAGTGCACCCAGGAAAAGATGGGGTCATACGGGTCGTTACGCTCAAGACTGCTACAGGGTTTAAAACAAGAGCAGTAGAACGTCTTTGTCTGTTACCCGTTCAACCAGAAATTGATGTTGTTGTTGAGTCAAACATAGAGTAGAAATCCCAACCTTTTCCTTTCCCCTCCCTTCCCAAGAAGAGGATTTTCCTTTTTTTCTAATTTCAGAAATCGAGCTATTTCTGGGTGGGTGAGGATGTACGATGGTGACCCTAGGCACGCTACTGATCTCAGCCCATCAATCCCTCCTATTGTCGGTGCGGTGGGCCATTGGGAGAAAATTTCCACGATCGGAAAACAATAGCCAATCGAAGACGATCCTCTCCAAAAGGCTATATTCACCACACACCGGCTGGCTGGTTGTTAGCCGATGATCGTCGAGTCAGTCCTAGTTTGAGTCCCGTCCAGTCTAAGTTTCCGTTCGTCATCGTCACGCGTATCGTTATTTGTAACTTAGTATAGTTTAATTTAAGTCTAATTTATAATAAACTAAGTACAAAGAGTTGTGTGTTTTGTTAAACTTAAACCGCGTGTGACCATTATTTATTGGATGACCGATATCCCAAGGCCCCAAAATCGCCAAGAATACTGCATGCAACATCCAACAACAATAGCCTGGAACCATTGTTGGAATAATTTTCATCATTCCCCCATCGATGTTGGACGGAGGAACGACAGCACCAGCTATCGAAAGCTCTAAGGTAAAGTGCCGGGAAAGAGTTCGTTGACCTCCAACAATTCCATTGTATTGTATCTACTCTCCGCGAAACTAATATGTTATGTTTTCTAACTGATTTTGGCTGCGGCCCTCTACGTCATAGAAATATTTTAATGCGGCCCGCACACTTAAACGAGTTTGACATGCCTGCTCTAATATGACCTTGTTCTGCCACCATGCTGTACGAAAGCTTGTCACCACGTTGCTGAAGTCGCTTACTCAAGTTAGTACGTTCCGGACAATTAATCTTCATATGTTCGGTACTGGCACAAATGAAACACTTATTTACTTGACCTTCGTAGTATATCCGGGCTGGAAAGTTACGAACGTGTATCGTTGAGGGAATTTCCGTTGTTATAGCCATATGTACACCACGCACTGTTGTCCAGATAGGGAATCCGGTGTCTGCAGCGTATCGCTCCCGTATCATACGTTGGATTACTCCGAACTTAACCAAAACTTGTGCAATCTCTTTATCTTCAACTTCTGGTGGAAGATTGAAGATTCGTATGTATTTAAAAACTGTTGTATCCGCTGAAAACGTTACCTGGGTGCTGACATTATTATTATAACTAAAATCCATTGATGCTGGCAATCGTAGAAGAATATCTTTTAGCTGTTCAGAAGACTTAAATTTTACAAAAACACTGTACTCTTTTGGCTCCTTATACATAGCCAATAATATTTCCAGTTTCAAATGCAGCTTCCTCTGCATGAACTGAAACATTTCCTGTTCCGTTGGCTCTTGCTTCCCTGGCCCAAAAAGAATACGCAAAGTATTGGTACGCGGTTCCTCCATCTTTGAATATTTTCTTCAATTCCGATTCTTGCAGCTGGCTATTGTTTCACTGAAGGTCACAGTAGCCAAGCTACAAAATACGATAACGAACACGCTCCTTAATACGTCTTTTCACCTTAGCGGCTCAACTTGAACTCAAAAAACAATTGAATAGTAGTTAGCTGTGTCGTAACCGGTGGTCTTACTGTTCTTTATTCTATTCAATTTTTCTATAAATTTTTATTTTCTTCACCAGTCACAAAATCATAATTCCGTTCGCTTCTTCAATATCGTTCAAACTGATTCGGAAATCGTATTTTTTGTACTTTTCAGGAATCGTATGGAAATTCGAATACTGATTCGAAGTGCAATTTTTGAATTCAAATCTATAATTCAGATTCAGAAAGCAGATTCAAATTTTAGTCAAAATCAGTTTGTAAACACAATTTAGCTGAAAAAAAAAACAAAAAAAGTAGAATTTGAGTTTTTTTGTTTCATACGAAAAACCCAAATATTTTAAACAAATTAATTTAAAAAATCATCCACAGAATTTTCATGATGGAATTGATTCTTTATGAAAAATATTTGTTGTTATAGAAACATGTAGTTGATCTTCACCTAAAAAAATCTGCAAAAAAATCTATTTTTTCGGTATATTGTTTAACATTATTAACAAATTAAGGACACAAAAATTCGGCGTTTTATGTTCCAGGAACCAACAGACAAAACTCTGCTAATTAAATATATTTGAGTAACGAGAAGTGTTGTGTTAACTTTGTGGAATGAGGTTTCACTTTCATAACATTTGAATAATGTTTTATAATGAAGCATACTAGCGGCAAGCGAAAAAACGAGACTTGTCGTATACGTATTTGGTCCACAATCTATTAATATTGAAGTTTTTAAAGCCAAATTTCAAACTAAAATCATTAATTTTGTTTAAGTTTGCATTAAGCAAATGTGAATGATTTTTTTCTCTCACTTTTTGCAATTTGATTTTTCTAATCAAAGGTTAAAATCTTCGAATTTGCAAAATTGTTTGGGAGATTGGGCTTGTTTGATTTGAGTACAGAATAAGTTTTTTTTTTTTAAGAAATGGACGGCTCTCCTTAAAAAAAGCTTGTTTTATGCTCGAATCAACCAAGTTTGATCTACCAGACTCTTGAACAAATTCAAAGATTTTGAACATCGATGAAAGCGGATTCAGCTCACCAATTAAGGTTTAGGAACAAATTTTTAAATTTACGATTTAATACGAAAACTTTTAACGTAAAAGTACTGTTGAATACTGTTGATACTGTTGAATAATCATATAGTTACAAACATAATTTGCTTTAATTTTTTTTTGTAATCGTGCATTATTGGGCTAAAACTCATAGCTAAAAATTAATCACCATACCCCCCCCCCCTCCCCCCCCATGGGTCGGTTCTTCTTACGGCCCTGGTGTTCATAATCCAGTTTTCCATTTGTAAAATTTGCTCATTTTTCTCACAATATCTACAACTACTTCTGATAGGTATGAGATTTCAGTTTGGAAATGATTCGAAAGATTTCGAGATTTTTCTCACAAATATTTGTCCAAAAAAAAAAAAACAAAATTAAATCGGCTGTTGGGCTGGCACCTTTGAACTTTTTGGCCAAATTTCAAGTTTCAATGAAAGTAAGCAAAGATACAGCGAATTTCGTGAAGCATGCTCAAGTTTTCCTTTTTTACGGGAATAGCTTAATTTTTTTTTCCAGTCATTTTCAGTTGTTGAATTTTTTGGAGGGTCAGTTGGATAGTTTAACTAGATTGAGTGAAAGTTCCATGAAAAAAATTATCAGCCGAGAGAGAAATCGCAGCTTGTCAAAGTTGGAGGAAAGTGCGTTGCTTCGCTTGATTTCATTTTATTTTATACGCAACAAGCTCAAAAAACATGTTCGATTTATTTAATAGTAGTTCCCAAAGTTTTTTAACGTAGATTTGAAATTAAAATTTTGACTTGGATTTAGCTTTTATATGACATTGTAAGAATAAGAACCAGATTTGAAATAATTCTCAATTGTTTAGAGATCAAAATTCAGAAACAAAACCTGATTTCAAATTTTTTGTATGATGATTGTGTAAAATCCAAAAATTATTGTGGGAATAAAAAGATCAATATCCAAACATTGAATTCAGTTAAAATGGTACAAGATGATTCTTATCTAATCCATTCATTTTTATTTCCGTTATTAGCCTTCGCGTTATTTACGTCGAATTAAATTAAATACTCCAGAAACGGGATTCAAATACGAAAACATTAATCAGCGTTAGATGTTCATTCTTAGTAAATCAATAGATATCCAAAGTTTATGAATATCATTAATCCAAAGTTTTTAAATATTTTAAAAAGATATGGGGAATTATTTTTAATTTGATTTTTTAACAAATAAGTTCGAATTATTTTTATTTTTATTATATAAAAAAAAAGTTTAAATTCATTTATATGAATTTTTTCTCATTCGAATATATGTACACCATAAACACGCATCACAAACATGATTTTTTTCTCACATTTGAATATAGTTTGGTTATTTTGATAATTATGTAAAAAAAACTAACAAATATTCCTGACGAGCTTATTATGGAGATTATTTTCCAATTTACTATTTAATTAAAATTTGAAACTTCTAGGTGCAACGATTTTATCTTGAAGTATAGAACGTTTTATTCCCTTTTGTCATTTTTTGTCTACAACTGTAATATTGTTTTTTTAAACATTACAGATATAGAAATGATAAATCGACTTTAATTGAAACTAACAAACAAACAAACGTTTTCTTAAATGTTTTTTTTATATTGACATAACTTCGTAATTTTTAATCAAATAAAAATCAACAGTGAAAACAAAGAAAACTCATATTTGTTGGAATATGCATCTGAAAGATGGCCTAAATCAAGAGAAAAAAATCTTTAAATCAGTTTGTTCAATTAACTTAGAATGCACAGCTCAAATCATCAAAAAATATTAAGAAATATTATTCTACATATTTTGTAGTCCAAAATAATATTTATATTACATGTTCAGAAATGCTTAGTTTTGAATCACCCTAGTATTCGAACGTAACGCATGAACCTTATGTTGTATTGCATACTTGCAGGCGCTTTTAAATTCCAAAAATTTGAATCACTCAGCAGTATGCCTTACAGTCGTTCACGTAGCACGTGACACTCTTTGAAATGACGGTATGTAGGTATTTCCGCTTCTGGCCGATGTTTGTAGTTAGTTTAAGTTAGTCGATTTTTGGTCAGGCGTGTCATAATAACACTCCAAGAACTCAAAAGGGAAAAAAATATGATGCGGTATATCACTACCGAATAAATATTAAAGACAGTTATTGTAAGGAATAGTTTTTAATTTTACATTCACAAACTTAACCGATAAAAATGGAAATAGAGTTATTAAATCATTCAAATCATAAAGATCTTTGTAAGCTAAAATTATGAAAAAAAAATTACAGTCACCAATCGTTCAAAAATCATTTAATTTCCACTAGAATTAGTTGTATGTTTATCATTTCATAGAGTTCTAGTGCTGCTTGATGCTGCTGTTCGGAAGCTAAACCCAACTGCAGTTAAAAAAAATCCATTTTTTCATCCGTTTAATGCAGGATTCAGTTTAAATTGCAAAGCTGATTTAATCTGACATGGATGGATGGCCAAAAACTGACCGAAACAGGAGACGACCATGCGAGTAATCAATTTGAAATTGTAGATTTCTGCTGATGCATTCAGATTTTTTTTCCATCAAAAATACAAAAGAGAAAATGCGACCGATTGATCTGATGATGGGAAGAATCTAATCTGGTCAACCTGATTGCATCTCCCCCAGTCACCAGTCATAGAAATGCAAATCCATGCTTTTACTCATTGTTGGATATTTTTTCTTTTGGTTAGTTTTTCTGGGCCAAGGGACTAAAATACACTTGAATGGATGGGTGCACTTTCGAAAATTATATTTATGATCAAAAGAAGCTTATGTGTGCCTCGGATCGATGAAACCGGGAATCAGGATGGGCTTGCCGGGAAGCTTGGCCTTGATTCTAAAATACCCTATAGGTATGTAGTAAATGCTAGGGAGAAAGTAGTTTTGTGAATTATTTTTCCTTCGGGAAAGGATCTTTTTCGGAAATTTCCTGCAGGGTGATGCTGGCAAAGATGATGGTGCAGAATCATACCTTTGTCCTTTGATATGGATATGGATTTTGGTCTTCTTCATAGGTAAGTGTGGTGAAAATGCTTTTACTTAGTTTGAAAGACACTTTTTTCCGAATAACCTTGATAAAATTTGGAAAAAAATACTTTTTGAAATTTTGTACCTAGTATTCCCCTCATCCCCTCAGTAAATCTCAATTAAGCCTCGATCAATGAAAAGCGGCAGATAATTGATTCATGCATTCATTCCAAGGAAGAACCAGTCACATCCGGAAAATCGAACCCCTTACTCTCAACAGGAGCACCAATTTCCAGCTATCATCCGCCCCGACATCTGGTTTTGCGGAACCAAGAATGATGCATAGAACACAAAAGCAGAACTGACAGTCTCTAAGAATAGAACTTGTAGCAAGCAGCAGATAGCGATACCGATCCATTCGTGCATACATATAGGCGCAAACAACAACCAACCAAGCTAGCTGATGCTAGCCGGAGCGGCAAAAAGAAGATAGGGTAACTTTCCCAACAAAACCCAAACGTTGAGCAGAAAATTGCATTGAAAATTCATGATAAACTATTTTTCGGTGCTCACTTTTTATGTTCCCGGAATTCTTTTTTTTGTTGCTTCTGTCGTTTCTGCTTTTCGCTCTGATAACAGCAGCAGCATCTATCGGAAAATATAATAATGACGGGTGGAAAAATGCACCAACGCATCCATCCAGAAGGGATTCTTTCAGGTGGGGAAAGAAGGAAAAACAGACATGAAAGAGATCTGATTTAATAGTACAGTTTGGAAAAAAACGTTTGTTTTTTAATATGAATTATTAAGTTTATTAATTGTTCGTTTAAAATCAATACAGAGGAACGTCAATTTTGCTGTTGATTGTTTGTTGTAATTTGGCCTTCCGGTGGAAAAATACAGAATTGGCTCAGCAGGCGCAAATTTTTAAGGATGCTGCTGCTGATTGCTTGTTTTCATTTGGCGTTTCGGTGAGAAAAGACGGAATTAACTTAGAAAGCGCACCGGTGGAAAAAGATGAATTGGCTTTGGAAGCGCAGATTCTTAACACTGCTGGTGCTGCTGCTGATTGTTTGTTTTCATTTGGCCTTCCGGTGGAAAAGACAAAATTGGCTTGAGAAATGCAGATTTTAAGGTGGCTGATGCTGGTTTATGGTTTGATTTGGCCTCCCGATGGAAAATGACGGATTGGTTTTGGAAGCCATCCGGTAGGAAAGTTGAATTGGCTCAGGAAGCGCAAAATTTAAGGCTGCTGCTGCTGATTGTTTTTTTATTTGGCCCCAGTGGAAAAAAAGATTAGCTTAGGAAGCGCAGATTTTAAGGCAGCTGCTGCTGAGTGTTTGTTTTGAATTCGCCTCCGGTGGAAAAGACGTATTGACTAAGCAGGCGCAGAGTGTTAGGGATACTGTTGCTGATTTTTTGTTTTCATTTAGTCTTCCGGTGGAAAAAGATGGAGTGGCATAGAAAGCGAAGATGTTTAAAGCTGCTGCTGCTGCTTGTTTGTTTGGTTTGGCCTTCTGGTGGGAAAAAACGGATTGACTTAGGCTAGATTTCAGGCTGCTGCTGCTGATTGTTTGTTTTGATTTACCCCGGTGGAAAAGACGGAATGGGCTTAGGAAGCGCAGATTTTTAAAGCTACTGATTGCGCAGAATTCAAGACTGCTGTTGCTTATTGTTTGTTTTGATTTAGCCTTTTGGTGGTAAAGACAGAATTGGCTCAGGAAGCGCAGAATGTATGGCTGCTGCTGCTTATTGTTTGTTTTCATTTGGCCTTTCGGTGGAGAAGACGGAGTTGGCTTAGGAAGCGCAGATTTTTAAAGCTGCTGCTGTTGATTGTTTGTTTTGATTTGGATTGGCTAAGGAAGCACAGATTTTAAGGTTGTTATTGTTTGTTGTTTGTCTTAGAAAGCGCCGATTTTTAAAGCTGCTGTCGCTGAATGTTTGATATGATTTGGCTTTCCAGTGGAAAAAGACCGATTAGCTTCGGGAGCGCAGATTTTCAAGCCTCCTGCTGCTGTTTGTTTGTTTTTTTGGCCTCTGGTGGAAAAGACGGAGTTGGCTTAGATCGCGCAGATCTTAAGGCTGTTTCTACTTATAGTTGTTTTGATTGGGCCTCCAGAGGAGGAAAGAATTGGTTTAGAAAGCGCTGATTTTAAGGCTGCTGCTGAGTTTTTGTTTTGATTTGACCTCCCGGTGGAAAATGACGGATTGGCATAGGAAGCGCAGATATTTCAAGCAGCTGCTGCTGTTTGTTTTGATTCGGCCTTCCGGTGGAATGTTACGGGTTTGCTTAGGAAGCGTAAATTTTTAGGATACTGCTGCTGATTGTTAGTTTCGATTTGGCCTCCGGTGAAAAAATATGGAATTGGCTTAGGAAGCGCAGAATTTAAAGTTGCTGCTGCTTATTGTTTGTGTTGATTTGACTTTCCGGTTTAAAAGACGGAGTTGGCTTAGGAAGAGCAGATGTTTAAAGCTGCTGCTGCTGATTGTTTGTTGTGATTTGGCCTTCCCGTGGTAAAAGACGGATTAGCTTTGGAAGCGCAGATTTTCAGGGCTGCTGCTGCTGATAGTTCGTTTTTATTTGGCCACCGGTGAAAAAGGCGAAGTTGGCTAAGGAAGCCCAGATTTTAAGGCTGCTGCTGCTGATAGTTTGTGTTGATTTGGCCTTCGGTGAAAAAAGAAGGATCTGGACTAGAAAGTGCAGAATTGAAGGCTCTCTGCCAATTGTGGAAAAAGGTGGAAAAAGACGGATTGGCTTTGAAAGAGCAGTTTTTAAACCTGCTGCAGCTGATTGTTTGTTTTCATTTGGCATTCCGGTGGAAAAGATGGAGTTGGCTAAATAAGCGTAGATTTTAAGGCTGCTACTGCTGATTGTTTGTATTGATTTGGCCTTCCGATGAAAAAAGTCGGAATTGGCTTAGGAAGCGCAGACTTTAAGGCTGCTGCTGCTGATGGTTTGTTTTGATTTAGCCTTCCGGTGGGAAAATATGGATTGGGTTAGGAAGCACAGAATTTAAGGCTGCTGCTGATTGTTTGTTTTGTTTTTACCTCCCGGTGGAAAAGACGGAATTGGCTTTGCAAGTGCGGAATTTTAAGGCTGCTGTTGCTGTTTGTTTGTTTTGATTCAGTCTTCCGGTGGAAAAGACGGAGTTGGCTTAGGAAGTGCAGATTTTTAAAGCCGCTGCTGTTGATTGTTTGTTTTAATTTTTCCTTCTGGTGGAAAATAATGGATTGGCTTAGGAAGCACATATTTTAAGCCTGCTGATTGTTTGTTTTGATTTGTCCTTTTGGTGGAAAAGACGGAATTGTCTTAGGAAGCGCAGATTTTAAAAGCTGCTGCTGCTGAATGTTTTTTGTGATTTGGCCTTCCAATGGAAAATGATCGATAAGCTTCGGGAGCGCAGAGCGCCTCCAACTGCTGATTATTTGTTTATTTTTGGTCTCTGTTGGAATAGACGGAGTTGGTTTAGAAAGCGCAGATTTTAAGGCTGCTGCTACTGATTGTTTGTTTTGATTGGGAAGTGGAAAATGACGGAGTTGGTTTAGAAAGCTCGGATTTTTTTTAACAGCTTCTGCTGATTGTTTGTTTTGATACGGCCTTCCGGTGGTTTAGGAAGCGCAAATTTTTGGCTACTTTTGCTAATTTTTTGTTTCGATTATCCTCCTGGTGGAAAAGCCAATGCTGGAATTGGCTTAGGAAGCGCAGAATTCAAGGCTGCTGCTGCTTATTGTTTGTTTTGATTTTACTTTCCGGTGGAAAAGACGGATTTGGCTTAGGAAGAGTAGATATTTAAAGCTGCTGCTGCTGATTGTTTGTAGTGATTTGGCCTTCCGGTCCGAAAAGACGGATTTGCTTAGGAAGCGCAGATTTTCAAGACTGGTGCTGCTGATTGTTTGTTTTCATTTGGCCCCCGGAGGAAAAGATGGAGTTTGCTTAGGAAGCCCAGATTTTAAAGCTGCTGTTGTTGATTGTTTGGTTTGATAAAGCCTTCCGGTGGAAAAAGATGAATTGGCTTAGGAAGCGCAAATTTTAAGGTTGTTACTCTGATTGAATGTTATGATTTGGCTTTAAGATGGAAAAAGATGCAGTTGGCTTAGCAGGCGCAGATTTTAAGGCCGCTGCTACTGATTGTTTGTTGTGATTTGGTCTACTGGTAAAAATAGGACGGATTGGCTTAGGAAGCGGAGATTTTTAAGGCAGGTTTTGCTGACTTTTTTTTATTTGGCCTTCCTGTGAAGAAGACAGATTGGCTTAGGAAGCGCAAATTTTAAAGGCTGCTGCTGCTTATTGTTTGTTTTGCTTTGGCCTCGCGGTGGAAAAAAGACGGATAAGCATAGAAAGCGCACATTTTTAAAGCTGCTGCATCTGATTGTATGTTGTGATTTTGCCTAACGGTGAAAAAAGACGAAATTGGCATAGCAGGCGCAGATTTTTAAGGCTGCTCCTGCTGATTATTTTCTTTGAGTTGGTCTTCCGGTGCAAAAAGACGGATAAGCTTTGGAAGCGCAAATTTTCATGGCTGCTGCTGCTGATTGTTTGTTTTGATTTGGCCTTCCGGTGTGAAATTGCGGACTGGCTTAGGAAGCGCAAATTTTTAAGATAATTTAAAAAAATAACTATACAAATTTAAAATTGTTGCACGTTTTTTTGAGCACAGTCCTATTTCATTCTCATTCAAATTATAACTTCGAGCGCTTTTCACGAATTTGTCGATTTTCCGAGAGGTCTGCCAAGAAAAGTAAAATGAAAATTTCCCACCGAAAAGGCGTCTCAGGCAGCGGCAGATCAGCGGCATTTTATGCATATCAAGCGGTTCCCCCAAACAGCCAGTCAGCCAAGGCAGGCAGCCAGGCAGGCAAGCATTTGATGCATTTTTTTTTTTTTTTTGAAAAACCTCCCACTTCTTTTGCAGCTGCAGTTCCGTCTCGATGCACATTGTGTATCTGTCGAACGTTGCGATGGGGACGAGAAGCCTTTGGGGCCCGATCTCAAAACCATTACCGAACAAGTCCATCCCGGGCTCTTTACGGTTCCTGGAAACCGGATTTCCCCGTGTTTTTTTATTCTCTCTATCTTGCTGGCACTGCACAGTAACCAGAGCCCTTTAGTCAGAACCGAAACCGGCAAATGCACGTCGTCGTCGTCGTCTAGTTTAAAATGCAAAATTTACCATTTTGAGGAATGCAAATTGGAAACGATACCCTCCTCTAAATTTCTCCAAGGGGGGAAGTAGTAACACAGAGAAGAAAGTCTCAAAAAAGCGACCCAAAACTTGACGAAGCCTTTCGGAATACGTGAAACCCGAGAAAAAAGTCAAAAATCCAGACTTCAGATCCGTTGTTCCTTGTGAGAAGGAGGTTTCGGAAATGATCCGAAGGATTTTCAACAAAGAGCAAATTTTCGCGTGGATTATTAGATTAAAGTAAATTGTCTTATCCTCCGTGGGCGCCTGTAGCTATGCAACGTGGCTGCAATGTCGCTGCAGTCAGTAGTGGCTTCGTGTTTTGTAACGGATGCAAATTCGGATGGTGAATTGCACAATTAGTGGATTGCTGGTTCAACACTTCGGTCTGGAATCTTGTGGAAGGAATGAAGCTCTAGTGATTTAATTAAAACTATTTTATTCATGGTTGAATAACAGTTAGCTGTTTGTGTAACATCACTAAAATTGTAAAATAATTTGCAGAAATCAAACTTCTCAACTAATATAGACAACAAACTTGTAAATTTTTTAAGCATATTCCATGTTCCAACTGCCCTACTGCCGGTAAATTGGAGAATTTTCTGTGAGAATTTCCATAGGCTTGGTATCCAACATTGCCATGCATTCGTAAAAATATTGAAGGTTATGTTTTTGAACATTTTGTGAGATAAAAGTCACTGTAGTTGAAATGATAGAATTAGATTTGGCCAACGAAGGCCATTGTTTCGATATTTCGAAAGATTTGATAACTTTGCGTTCAGCATACAATTTCGTGTGATATTTATTTAAAACTCCCCGAACACCTCAAATCCACTCAAAATACATTGATAAGCCTCTAGAACTCTAGAAATAGGAAGGTGAAAGTGTTTCTATACGCGCTTATGGCGTTTATTGCACCTGCAGCAGTTTGAAGAAATGGCTGCTATACAACAAAAATATCTACCCCTTTTGAGGGTTATACGCTTTATCATAAGGCCTGAAGAAATGTTATGAGCTGAATACCAAAAAAAAAAAAAAAATAAAAATACATACAGTGACCGGTACGGGACGGGTATAACATAAAAAATCCACTATATAGTTGAATTGATAGAAATTATCAAAAACAAATAACATTTAGTTCAAATGACCTTTATTGGCATTGAAATCTGAATAACTGACCACGCTTTGCATGGAGGGATCCAGCCAGATCCCAAAACAGTTGAAGAGCTCTTTTTTATTCTCAAAATCATTTTTGTTTACCTCTCTGTTAAAAAACGTAAAAAAAACTCTCAATCGAAGTCATTTTGGCGCTAGCGATGGCCACACGATTGAGTTGGGTCATGTAGTTCAAAAAAATACTGCTAATTTCTATGCTTTTTGGTTTTGGACATTACTTTGCTACAGAATGTATTTTTCAATAAAGCTAAGAATTATTAGAGTTATTCTAGTCTCAGTAAATGCCGTAACATTTTCTTTTGAATATAAAGCAAATAGGTCATAATTAAAACATTAGTTTTGATTCGCTGGGATCCCCTCAAATATATTTTCCATTATTCATTTAAGAGAAAGTGGTGCTCGCTGGAATTAACAATCGCTAGTTTAGAGTGCAGCGTTGTGTAGCTATGTAAGGACCTTACTGAGATAGAAAACAAAAGATAAATCTATTCCTATAATGATACTCGCGTTGAATACCTCATTTCAACAGGTTATGGGCCCAACCAGATGCGTCCGGATTGGAAGATAGGATTTACCCGAGAGGGATAGTCTCACAAGACTTGTAATCGGCAAGTGTACCCAGGGCAGAGGAGTTCGTCAGCCACACGAGCCAACCAGTGCTGAGTGCCACTAAAGTTCGAAGACGGTAAGTCGTGTTCCGAGTTGATTACTCTCGATGTTGCCTCGAGCTACGCTGCGGATAGTAGCGTGAGTTCTGACGATCAGGAGGAGGACTTTCGGGATCCGAAAACGAGATTGGTCAGGCTAGTAGTACAGTCCAGCTAGAGGATAAGCCGAAGCGGAGCTTACATGAAACTGATCGCCTAAAGGGTTACTCACGTTGTGTTGTGCTACGCTGTAGCTAGCATGCGTAATCTCGCATTCAAGTGCTGGGCATTCTGGCACTTTGTAGAAGGAAGTTTGGGTGACGGTCAGTTGCCAGCCTCACTGTATTGCCGACGCCAGAACCAATCTGAACACCGACCTCTGCCGGGGAATAAGATTTAAAAGAGAAGCTCGCTAAAGAAGTTTATCTTACGACATGCAGCTACGCTGTAATGTCTGCTGATTTCCGATGGCTGAAAGAAGTTGTTGGTGTTACGGAAAGTTCGCCATCGTCGATGCTCTTCAACATTCTCAATCTGCGAATTTAGGGAAGGTGTTAGCAATTCGCGTATTGACGATCGCTGATGAAATTAACGATCGTTAGTGTAGAGTTTAGCTATGTAACCTTACTGAGATAGAAAACAAACGATAACTCTATCCCACCACTGAAACCTACGTTGAATACCAGATTTCAACATATTTAAGTGTTTTTTAGGGTTGCAGCCATCTGAAGTTTACAAGTCAACATTATCAGGGTAGTCGCGTCTAATTAAATGTCAAAGGATGCTGTTGGTTTAGTAAAGAGTTAAACGGATCGCCTTTTGAACCCCAAAGAACAACCCGGGCGCAGCCAACCGGATAATGAGTCGTCAAGCGAGTACTATACGCAGCTGTCGTGAATTGCTGATGGCAGCGGTTTCACGAAATTGCTCGTCTTAGGCAAACGCCGTATGAAGCGGGCAATGGCATCGGCTAAATCGGCTCGCTGCTGTTTTGTTCGCTGCTGCTGTTGTTTGGCTCTTTTTTAGTTCATTTTCCACGGCTTTCTACAACTGAATGAGCTCGCGCGAGGAATGTCGGTTTCTTGTATAGCTTTGAACTTTAATGCTTTGACCAATCAGAATTCGGGGTAGCGAAGGGCAAGAAGCAAACGGGTAAACAACTCGTATGATTCAATAAATTTAATTAGAATTCTTTGTTACGGACATTTTTTAACATTCTTTAAAATACAAATTATTCTTTTTTCCATACTAACTCAATGTACTGGTCTAATCCTCTACAGCAGCCATCGGTATTGTTTATTCCTGGGCGCTAGTTCCATATGTAGAAGAGTGTACGTGTGAAGAGAACAACCAGGTAACAAAACACCCCTAAACCGAGGCCGAGCATCCGACTAGATATCATATCGCCATTTTGAATATGAGCTTCCGGTGAGAATTCCTGAAGACAAAAAGTTAATGTAGGCCCGAATCTCCATATTTCCCATCCTTTGAATATCCTGAATCGCTCAAGATACCGTGGTGTGCATTCCACCGATCCACCGTAGCCACGTGTCTACATCAGCAAGCGAGTTCAGCAGATGCACCGAGAGTAGGTACGTGTCCATCTTACCGTGCCAGGAGAATATGTAAAGCCAGGCGAGCGTATCTCGAAATTTAGTCATTCTTCTTTTGTAGAATTTTTATATTAAAAGCAGACAATGAGGCAAGAATTGGGGTAACAAAGTAAAGTGGATCAGAAAAGCAAACTACAGTCTGGTCCGGTTGTTAGAATGTTTTGAAACAAGACCGTATTTCGCTGAATTATTTCAAATTATTAAAAAAAACAGAAAATTCGTATTGGACTAAATATTTTTGAGTGTATTTTATACTCGGACGATAGTATTTTGATTTGCTTTTGCGAGCAAAATTTTGATTTGCTCGCGGCCTCACCAGTGATGCTATGTGCGTTACTAAAATCAGTATTTGCTTGTTATAAACTAATTATAATATTTCTGAATTGTTTAAATTTACTATCAACAGCGTAACGTTTGAATTCATTACGGGGCGTTCCTAAATGGATTAAGATTAGCAATATATTGCTGATGAATTTTCAAGGTGAATTCGAAACATCTGAAACATATTTTCAAGTACTGCTCGTTAGAATAAAATAGAGTTCTAAACTTCTAAACGAATGCAACATCATTCACTGTTACAAACATGTAAATCAACGAAAGCTATGTTGACTTTGGAAATAATCGCCTACATGCTCTGATTATTTTAAACATATCTGTTCCGGATCGTCCCAAGTAAAAAGTTCGAAAGAGTGGACTGTAATTAACACTCTTGGAAACGACCGGGGAACACTTCAAAACAGCACAACTTCTTCACCACAGTTCTTTAATTTGGGTGCAATAAAGGCTACTCAACTGCCTCCGTCTTTCACTGGAGGGAATATCTGTGATATCTATCACAGATAGATTATGATTTCCTTCCGATACTAATAACACCGAACCGATTTGGGGAAAGTTCAACTTTTATTCCCTACTTAACTTGTACCGAGCCGACGGGGGTGAATTAATTTGGAGGCGATGTTGTTTTGTTGGAGGTTGGTGCGAACTGACTTTATTTATTGCTTTTATGCTTCGATTCACTCAACAAGATCATATGATCGGTGATTTGAGAGTGAGTTCTCAGGAGAGAACTCACTAGCTATCTAGCCGCTTGGGGTGGCTCTTGTTTTCTAGCAACAAATTAATACCGTTCCACAACATGCCGGCCCCCTTGAAACCATACGGGTTTCGAAACAAAATAAGCGTTACAATAATTACCTTATAACTAACAATTTGAAATATGTGCTTACGTACTACAATTATATAATTCAATTTCACTTTTTATAAATCGATCCAATTTAAATTTTAATTGTTTTTTGTCAAAGCAACCGCTCGTGAATCGATTGCTTAACACTACAGATAATTCTCGCTCGACATATTCGTTTTCGCTCTCTTCTCTCGTATGCTGTGGGGTGAGTGACGATGAAGAACTGGACGACCAAAACAAACATCTTTTATCGTGGTTCTTGTTGACTGGTTAAATCTGGAAGTTTAGCTAATCGTTTTCACCGCAGGAATAAGTATATTGGCGACGTATAAATACACCATATGGAAACATTATTGCTAAGGTAAGTCGTGGATTACAATTCACATTCGTATCGTAGCTGCTAGATAACTTTGTTCTCCTTCATACTTCATACTCAGACGCTGGTGCTGCTGTTTTCAATCAGCACCCTCCGCTGGGTGGCGAGTTTGTTTTCCCGCAGCTGCTGGGCCCTTTGCTGGCTGGCGAACAGCAACCGAAATCGATAGGCCGTGTCGATTTCGCGTGGTGAGTAAGTTTTCAAAACATTCGAGAAATTAAAAAAATTAAAACATTGATTTTTCTCTTAGGTGATGATGGACATGATGATCGTGGGATGTGCTTTTGGCTGGAAGCAGAAACTCTTTACCCACGATGGAACTTTCAGTGCAGTTGGTGGAACTAACGGTAGGTGCAATCAGCCGATTTTGCATCCATGTATCCTGTCGACCTTCGACCAGAGGATGATATAAGGACGTATGCTTGGCCGTTGACTCACGCACCTTCCTGTCGACTTTCGACCAGAGGTTGATACGTGCCGTGTGCTCAACCGATGAATCGTGGATCAATGATCATGTTGATGACCAACGCTTGTAGATCGATGGCTATTTAAAATTTCACCCCTTCGAATTTCCACCAGCAGTTGTTGCTAATTGACCAATGTATTAATAAACGGATGTTGAACCGAAGAAAAATGTTACTTTGATTGCTTTTTCGAAAATTATGCACATGATGACAGATCTTATAAGCCGACGAATGCCTTTCAATGACCGATGACCACATGATGCGCTCCAAGCTGACGTTGAGAATTGACCGGAAAACCGTTGAATCTTTTTTCGTGGTAGGATGAACTTGCGGGTCAACTTTTAAACAGATGAAACCGTATCAAATTCGAAATTCGGTTCTATTTTGAATAGCGTGTATGCCAACGTATGTGCTAGGTCTGACCGTTCGTGTAGTGCTTGGCCGGACCTGATGTTGCTGGCTAGTGGACAACAACGTCGAACAGTTTCATGATAATGATGGTGCTGTGGTGATACTCATCAATAGGTGGGTGGTAGCAGAGATGTTGGGTTGGCGTTGTTGTTCAATGGAACGATCCAAGCATGATGGGTGTTTATGGTGACCAACCGATGACCGATGCGTAGTCGACATCACAGCCTGTCGGTTTTCGACCAGAGGTTGTAATTCGACTGTTTGGCCGTTTCTTGTCCGACCGATGACCAATGATCAAAGTGTCAACCCGTCGATCTCCGACCAGAAATTGACACCTGACCGAGTGACAGTTGTTGTAGCTGCTGCTGCTTCCTCGGACCAATTATTGAACCGGTGTTGTCGTGGTAATGCCGAAATTGGGTACTGTCTGTAATTGTACCGATGTCACAGTGTGGTGATGAGCCGCTCAAAAACCGGAAATAGCGTTGGTGGGTCACGGTTTCATCCAAGGTACACGTGATGAGTTCATGAAAATATTCAGAAGGACTTTAGTGTTTCTTAGTACATTCTTCAATTACATGCTCCCTTCTACCGAATTTTCAATACTGACAGAAAACATTCTGACATTTACAGACATAAATACTGACACATAACTAACGCATTTCTGACAAATTTCAGACTTGTAAATCTGACAAATAGATTCTGACTTGTATAAATCTGACAAATTCTGACTTTGAAACTCTGACATGTTTCAATTTCCGACTCATTTCATCTGACACGATCATTCTTGATCAACTGACATTATGTTGTCGACATGATTGCTATCGCGCATGGAAAGTTATAAGGTTATGTAGATGTCTCGGTCAACTATTTCGTTTTTGTTCTATTTTTGACGTTTTCTTGCCCATTGATTATTTTCTTTAAAATAGACCATTCAACCAGAAACTTTGAGCTCATGATTAGCTCCAACAACCGTTACATTGTCACCTATGACAATGTCTGCTGTCGACCCCTTCCAACGCTTCCCTTTTCGTCGATTTTAGACCGCGAGTTGTACCGTTTTTCGCAGAGTGTTTTATGTGCTGATGGTTCTTCTCGACGTCTGCACTGATGGGATATCGATGTAGACATAGAATGGGGGACATTTAAGTCATTCTGACCAACTGGGTCCACCGTCAATTCTTCGTTCGATAAACGACGATAGAGGTGAGACACGATGAAGCAAAATTTCAAGTGGTTTTGCAGTTGTGCTGTCCGATTTCAGCTCGTATACGAAGCGATCTTAAATTTGGACCAATGTGGGTTGGCCTTCGACGAATTTGTTCTACTCGCAAATCTTCAAGATGAGCTGAAGAACTTCCAACAAATGGCCGAGTGATGCGAGTTACTTCAGGACCTTCGTCCGACTGACTGATTTTCTGACGTAAAAACTGACATAGATTCTGACTGTTTTACTGAATGGGTTTCCGACATATCAACTGAATGATTCTCTGACTGATTTTCTGAATGGGTTTCTGACCGTTTTTTCCGACAAAGTTCTGAATGTTTTTCCGTGGTTTTCTGAATGGATTTCTGAATGAGTTTCTGACAGTTTTGCTTTGTGATCTGAATGATTTTCTGACTCAATAACCGAATGATTTGCTGACAGTTTCACTGACCGATTTTCCGACATTTGTCCAGACACAATCTAACAAATACAAAATAGGCAATTTCCGAAAAGACCGAGACATAACCTGTTCCGTGGGATCTCATCATTTCTGGAGATTGAGTTGATTGAAATACTACTAGAGGCGTAGCCAAACTGTGAACACAATTACAACGTTCTTGCAATCGTGTGAGTTCGAAACCTATTTTTAATTCGAATGATAGCAGTCGACAACAAAAAACTGACAAACTCATACTCTGTATGGGTTACTGACTGATTCCAAAGTGTGCGAAAGGTTATCTGTGGTGTACTGTGGGTAATTTTGTGGGTCGGGTGCTTGAACAACTGGGTACGAATTGGTGCTGAGTTCTTCGATTTGGTGTGCGCTGAGTTTGTGAGTTTTCTCTACTTTGGTTCGTTTCAAACTGATTGGCATTATCGGGTCTGTTGCGCGTTGGTGGAACGGAGGAGGAGTAAGATGGTGAGAGAGGCCGAGAAAAGTAGCGAGGACTTTCATAATGCAAAAGTGTGTGGTGGTTCCGATGGCATTTTTGACAGGGACTTCTGGTACAATCTATGGCATAATGTCCAGGTTGCAAACACTTAAAACACAAGCGACGTTTGTGGACTTCCGAAAACCGTTCTGACACAGACCAACTCTTCAACGTCCGACACTGGTGGATGCTATGTTGAAAATCTCCGCAAATGAAGCAATGTTCTGGCTGAGGCTGAGATGTGAGATATGTAGTCGTGCTTCTAAACCGTCGATACTGTGGCTCACGTGAACTCGTAAACCTTGGAAGCTGGGGTTCAGAGGAACTGTTGGCGACGAGAGATTGCAAAACCAAACATTGATCTCGGAGGAAGTTCATCAGGCTGGAGTAGGTAGGAACTTCCTTTGAATTATGATGCGTTTCCCACTGCCGAAGTGTAACGGGGTCCAGACGCATGCAGATCATGTGCGCTAACAACGTTGACCAGCTCTCGGTATTTTCCCCAATCTTGTCCAACATCTGTAGGTTCTTGTCGAAGTCACCGATGAGGCGATTCAACGACTCACTGTTCTCCCGACGAATAGGCTGGATTGCAAAAAGCGCGTCCAAATGCGCTTTGACGATGAGCTTTTTGTTTTCATATCGCTTTTCCAACAAACTCCATGCCACCTG
Organism: Uranotaenia lowii; assembly: GCF_029784155.1. Classification (NCBI taxonomy): domain Eukaryota; kingdom Metazoa; phylum Arthropoda; class Insecta; order Diptera; family Culicidae; genus Uranotaenia; species Uranotaenia lowii. Next base: position 123,363,003 of record NC_073693.1, on the reverse strand, counting down.
GTAGTTTGCAGCCGTGATTTCAATAGAGCCGATTTCCTGGAGCGCTTCGTCCGTCACCGATGACCTCAAGTAGGTGAATTTGTCGATTGGGGAAAGCTGACCGTTGTTGTGTATGAGACTCTGAAACATGTCGCGGAAGGTGACCCAGTCTCGAATTTTTCCGCTGAAATTCGGCAGCTGAATTTCCGGAAGCTTTACACGCGACATTACCGAACTGGTTGACAAAACTGACTCTTCGACTGACACTTGTCTTTTTCGCTTGATTGCTACCAGGGAAGATTTTGCCGCACAGTAGACTTCTTCGACCTGAGACGCAGCCTCGTCAAAATCAGCCTCACGCTTGGCTATTTTGGCTTGCACACGTTTTTCCCGCTGACTTTCGGATTCCTTTGCTTCTGATTTGGTTTCGAGATCTTCTTCGTCGAGGATCACCTTCATCTTCCGCTGGACGTTGTAGAATCTCCGCATCGCATCTTCCAACATATCCAACCGGACATCGATCTGGTTTTCGTGCCGTTCCATTGTGAAGCCTTCAACGAACTTCGCTACACCGTTGATGGTCCGCTTCAACTGCCGCTGTTGCTCCTTCAGTTCGTTGAAATCGACGTCTTCCATGATGATTTTCCAACTTGCAACTTGATTGCACTGACACAAAATCTGACCAGAAAATCCGACAAATGTTCTTACTCAAAACTGACACAACCGGCTAAGTCCAATTTCGATTAAAATTGGAATTCCAAAAATTCAGAAAATAATTTTATTGCACGTTGACACGTCCGCTTGTTTATGTTGCACTAAAACTGCCAATCACACACAAATTTTGAAATCCGTTAAAAATAATAATTATTATTTAAAAAATAATTAGAATATCTCATCGACACGTCCTTATGATCTTCGCAGATCATCAATTAAACAAACTGACCAAGTAACCGACAATTCTGACTCATTTAATATTCAACTAACCGACTTTTGCTCACAAAATACACCTTGTTTGCTCTCACCGATAGGTTATTATGATCCGACTGATCGATAGCTGACTCAACTCAACTCAACGTTCTTTATTTGAACAAAAATATTAACCCAATGCACCCGATTGACAGGGGAAGTTTCGATAAAAAAAAATGCCAATTAAGAACCAGTAGCAGCAGAGAAGTATGATGACAAAACCCAATCAAGGATTGCACACAATTCCGATGATAAAAAATTCGTAAACTTCAGTTTTAAACTTTATTTCGAGCAACCCACAAACTTCCACAAAACAGACACCGTTAATCATGCACACTTTGTACTTTCCTGTTTTTGAAGACCGATTCCGTGGACCAAGGAATGTTCCGATGTAGTTCGCTCTCCGTGGTTGCTTTGTGTTGTAGCAAATGGCGTAGTTGTGGTACCGTGATGCTTTGATTAACGCTGGTCAGCGCGATGGCGTAGCAGCGATGGCAGCGGTGGCTTGATGCTACCGAAAGTGCGATGGCCGTGCACTGAAGCCGCTTGATGATTGTTTCCGAATCTGACACTATCCGTAGGCCTTAACTGGCCACATATCCGGTTCGAAGGACCAAAAAATGTTCCGGATCGTCCCAAGTAAAAAGTTCGAAAGAGTGGACTGTAATTAACACTCTTGGAAACGACCGGGGAACACTTCAAAACAGCACAACTTCTTCACCACAGTTCTTTAATTTGGGTGCAATAAAGGCTACTCAACTGCCTCCGTCTTTCACTGGAGGGAATATCTGTGATATCTATCACAGATAGATTATGATTTCCTTCCGCTACTAATAACACCGAACCGATTTGGGGAAAGTTCAACTTTTATTCCCTACTTAACTTGTACCGAGCCGACGGGGGTGAATTAATTTGGAGGCGATGTTGTTTTGTTGGAGGTTGGTGCGAACTGACTTTATTTATTGCTTTTATGCTTCGATTCACTCAACAAGATCATATGATCGGTGATTTGAGAGTGAGTTCTCAGGAGAGAACTCACTAGCTATCTAGCCGCTTGGGGTGGCTCTTGTTTTCTAGCAACAAATTAATACCGTTCCACAACAATATCCACACAGTTGTTCGCTACATCGTTTAAGTGTGCGATACACAGAAAGAAAATCTGAATCCTTAACAACACTGAAATAGAAAACCTTTATCATTACATGACGTGAAACGCGATTCATTAATGTAAATTTACAAAATAAAAAAAAGTTGAATCCTTAACAGCACTGAATTCTAATGACACAAACATTACTTGACATGGAACGCGATTATTTGATGTAAATTTACATCACATATGATAAATAAAAATAATAAATAAAAAGAAGCATCATGTGTGACGGAATTTTCAGTGCGAATTAAATATTACACGTCTTACATATTTTACATGTCTTTCATATTTACACGTCTGTTGTTAAAATTACACGACATGGAATGTTATAGGACATTGAATTCGAAGTTAATTAATATTACAATACACTGTACGCGATGATGTCATGTAAAAATACAGACTGTCGAAAACAGGCACACACAAATGTCAACAAAGTGTTGCGTCAAGTCGTGCACAAGAGTATTTCATTAAAACAGTTTTTCCGCGATTAAGTTAATCGATCTTACTGGTTCCTGGAGATCTTCGAGAAGCAGGAATGGAGTTTTTGAAGCGACGTTACTAAATTCTGGATCCGGTACTTCAGGGAAGAAAATAAAAGTAAGAATGTTACTTCTAACAAAAAATATCTATGAGATAAAAAAAATGCCACTTAATAACATGAATAATTATAGAAAGATTTCATTTTTTATTAAGAAGTGAGAAAATTCCACTATTAAATCAAAATTACAATGAATGAAACAAAAAAAAAAATCCTATTGGAAATTTTTTCTTCAGTGATTTTATAATTTACATCATTTTTATTTTACACGTTTCTAAATTTTACATCATTTTTTATTTTACACGTAGCAAAATTTTAATGACATGTAATTTCCAACCAGGACTGAAAATTCCGTCATATATGATGCTTCTTTTTATTTACATCACATGTCATGTGATTTTACAGATTTTTTTTCGTAGTGTGTACAGTAAGTTGTTATTTCGTTTAGATAAATGATGCGTTTAATTTCACATTCAAATGGAAATCTACGGAAAACTTGCACATTCGAATAGAAATCTACGGGAAAGTTGCAAATTCTAATTACTCGTGAGTCATGAAAAGGATTTTCAATAACAATACAATTGAAAAAAAACAATCATTTTCCAAATGTCAATGCACTTGGCACCCACGAACACATTAAAAAATCAAAACACGAACATCAGTGTATCGCTTTTCCACAGGGCGTGGGGTAAGTGAGCCTTAACTTGGCATGCTCCTTATCTTGGCATGCCAAAATGCATTTTGGTGATTTTCATGTCAAACATACGCCTGAAAATGGAATAAAAATCACACATAAAAGAAAATCGCATATGGCAACATTCTGCATAGCATTTGTCCACTATTAAATCCAAATGACTGCGTATTTTTTTTCGCATGACAAACTGCAAATGAAATTATGATCTTCGGAAAAAATCCAAAATGAACCTACCTTGCTAGTGCACCTGCCGTCTTCGTATTGATTTTTAAAACATACTTCCTTATGGAAAAATCACTAAAAATTACCACTGGTTACAGCAAAACATGGCAAAAATATAAAATTATAACTTACTCCAAACAACGTACATTTTCTATCTAAATCTAAATTTTACTATACGATATTAGTAGCGGGAAACAGGATCAACTGATTTTCGAAAAAGTCTGGAAGATTTTGACTTCATGGGGATTGAAGCCGGATATGATCTCATGGATCTATACAAGCAATATCGAGACCCAGATTATCCTATGCGGCTCTTGTTTGGTGGCCCAAAACTCTACAAGAAACAACACGAAAACGTCTACTTAAATTACAAAGAGTTGCATGTCTTTCAATAACAGGAGCGTCTAAATCAACTCCCTCATCTGCACTGGAGGCATTGCTGCACCTTTTGCCTCAGGCAGAGCTAGAGGCTAGAGCAGAGCTAGAGGCAGAAAAATCAGCTTTGAGGTTACAACGATCTGATTCATTACAAACTTGGGAGCTTAAGGGGCACTTAAAAATATTAAATAGGTTCAAAATAAATGATTTACTAACGTCCGTTCAAGACTGGATGGAAAATAAACCAAATTTCTACACAAGTTTCGAAGTTATGGATACTGATATATCAACCTGGACACAGGGTGGCCCTACAACTAGAATAGGATCTGTATCTTTTTTTACTGATGGCTCAAAAATGAATAACAATGCTGGTCCGGAATTTATGGGGGGTTAACATATTGATTCCAATGGGATGTTGGCCAACAGTCTTCCAAACAGAGGTCCATGCGATTTACTCTTGCGCGGAAATTTGTTTGAAGAGGATGTATAGGCACGCTAATATATGCATATTCTCAGACAGTCAAGCAGTGTTACAAGTTCTAAAAGCTCTAAAAAAAGCCGGAACCTTTCTGTGGAGTTCCAACTTGTGCACTTAAAAATGAACTAAAAACTTAGGAAAATTTAAAAGTAAAATTCAAATGGCTTGTAACTATTGATGCTGGGCAATCAAAAAGATTCATAAAGCCCGAATCAAAGAAAACTTGCGACCTTTTGAGCCTGTCGAAAAGTGATCTGAAACATTTACAGAACTTTTAACAGGGGTCCATGCAATTACCACCTTAAAAAAATTAGCAAACTTAGTAATGCCGGTTCTGTAAAATTGAAGTAGAAACTACAGAGCACTTAATGTGTGACTAATTTTTTTTTTTTTTCGATTATAGTCGTTTTAACATCTTTATGTCATTCGCGACTTATATCAACGATTAAGTTGGCGGACAAGTCATTGAAAAACTTATCCGGTACAACTGTGATCGATGTTTACTCTTGGGCTCGAACTCACGGACATCGGCTCAGAAAGCAACTGACTTGCCAACTGAGCTATATCACAAGCCCAACTCACAAGTCAACTGGAGGCGGAGTTTTACTTGCTGTCAACTCTAGACTCCCGGCTCAACTCATCGAAGACAGTTCCTGGGACGATTTGGAGCTTCTTTGGGCCCTCATTGATCTCGTTGATCGGAAATTGTACTTACGCGTAGTGTACGTGCCTCCTGATCGCTCTTGTGACCCGCTTGTAGCTGAGTCTTTCTCGCGGTGCCTATCCAAAGTAAGCTCAATCTGCTCTCCCGAAGATGACATACTTGTCATCGGTGATTTCAACATGCCTGGCTTGAAATGGTGTCCTTCCGATGGCGGCTTTTTGTTCCCAGATCCTATGCGCTCCAATTTCTCGACTCCTTCCAACATCTTCCTGGACTCTTTGAGCACCGCGACTCTTCGCCAGATCAACAGCTTTGAAAACGAAAACGGCCGTATGCTAGACCTCTGCTTCATAAACGAAGGCTTCAGGAATCCGACTATTGATTTAGCTCCTGCTCCTTTTGTTAAAGTTGTTTCCCATCACCCAGCTTTAGTGGTCTCACCCAGCTTAGTGGATTCATAAGAAACACCATCCCAAACTGGAATAATGTCTTGATCTCGTCTACAACTGATATCTCAATTAATGATGACAGTACGACGTAATCAGACAAATAGTAAATTGGTTTACTCCACAATAGATCAAATAAATTGGCTCATACAAAAAAAAGCACCTTAACAGTTTCTTAGGTTTCTGCACTAGGACGCAACGATTTGTGCTCCTTGGAGACCCCAGAGTTCTTCGACTAAGTCGCGTTATTTCCTGCCTGCGTCTTCAGTCGTCCTGGGCCTGAGTTCATTGGGGGCGAGGGGGTCCTGTGGACCGTTCTCACAGACAAGTACCCCGTTACGATGAAAACATCTTCCCCACGTATTGAGTTTTCCGTTCATCACAGATTATTTTATTTTCAAAGTACTCCTACTCACGACATAACTGAATAAACATAGTTCCTAAAATTCACTCGGTCCATGGCAACCGTTTTCCAATTTCTCGGACATCCCACATTCGCCAAATCACGCTCCACATGGTCTAACCAGCTCGTTCGTTGCACCCCTGCTCTTCTCGTTTCTACTGGATTCGTAGCGAACTCATGTTTTGCACGACAGTTGTCCGACATTCTCGAAACATGTCCCGCCCAGCGTATCCGGCCAGCCTTCACCACCTTCTGGATACTGGGTTCGCCGTAGAGTCGCGCAAGCTCGTGGTTCATCCTTCGCCTCCACACTCCGTTCTCCTGTACGCCGCCAAATATGGTTCTTAACACTCGTCGCTCGAATACTCCAAGTGTACGCAGGTCCTCCTCGAGCAATATCTCGTGCCCGTTGAAGACAACCGGTCTAATGAGCTTCATGTACAGGTTTCACTTCGTGCGAGAGCTAAGTCTTCTCGACCGCAGTTGCATGTTGAGTCCATAGTAGGCTCGAATTTGGCTGATCATTCGACACTGGATCTCACGGCTGGTGTCTTAGTCTGCGGTCACCAGTGAGCCGAGATAAACAAAGTCTTCGACTTTCTCCAGCTCGTCGTCGTCGATCGTACCCTTGTTATTACTGGACAAGCGGGCTCGGTCGAACTCGGATCCGCAGGCCAGCATGTACTTCGTCTTGGACGTATTAATCATCAACCCAATCCTTCCTGCTTCGCGTTTCAGTTTGCGGTATATCTACTCCACCGCCGCAGATGATCTGCCGACTATATCAATGTCATCGGCAAAGCAGATGAGTTGACTGGATCTGTTGAAAATCGTGCCCCGCATTTCGCCCACCGCTCGTCGAATAACACCTTCTAGCGCCACGTTGAACATCATGCAGGATAGACCATCACCTTGTCGAAGCCCCCTGCGCGATTCGAATGAACTCGACAATTCACCCGAAATCCGCACACAGCACTGCGTTCCATCCATCGTCGCCTTGATCAGTCTGATCAGCTTCCCGGAAAAGCCGTTCTCGTCCATGATTTTCCATAGCTCGTTACGGTCGATCGTGTCGTATGCGGCTTTGAAGTCGATTGATGGTGCGTAGGGACTTGGTGTTCACGGCATTTTTAGAGGATTTGCCGTAATGTGAATATCTGGTCCGTCGTAGACCGTCCCTCCATGAAGTCGGCCTGATGACTTCCCACGAATCTGCCTGCTTGTGGCGTTAGGCGGCTGAGTAGGACTCGGGACAGCACTTTGTAGGCGGCATTGAGGACAGTGATCGCTCGCTCGGTAGTTCTCATAGTCCAATTTGTCGCCCTTCTTGTAGATGGGGCATATAACCCCCTCCTTCCATTCCTCCGGTAACTGTTCTATATCCCAGATCCGGACTATCAACCGGTGTAGGCAATCGGCCAACTTGTCCGGGCCCATTTTGATGAGTTCAGCTGCGATGTCATCCTTCCCAGCCGACTTGTTTCTATTCAGCTGGCGAATGGCTTCCTTAACTTCACTCATCGTTGGGATTGGCTCCTCTACGTCGTTGGCTACGCCGGCGATGTACCTTCACCCACCGTCTTGATCTCTTGCATGTGCGCCGTTCAGGTGTTCATCGAAGTGCTGCTTCCATCTTTTGATCACCTCACGATTGTCCGTCAGGATGCCTCCGTCCTTATCCCGGCACATTTCGGCTTGCGGCACGAAGCCTTTGCGGGATGCGCTGAATTTCTGATAGAACTTTTGTGTTTCTTGGGAACGATACAGCTGCTCCAGCTCCTCGAGCTGCTCCTCCTCCAGGCGGCGCTTTTTCTCCTGGAAAATTCGGACTCGCTACCCATTTTTGATTACCCATCACTTGTCAACAAAGCTTTAAACAAGTGTAGAATAGTGCATTTTAACCTAGCATTGCTCCATGCCCAGTATTGCCCAGCTATTTAAACTAAGTATTTAAAAACCAAAACCAATTGATGAAACCCTTTCCGCAACTGTTTCAAAATCTAATACCGCCACACTATCAATCCAATCGGAGTGATTTGATTCGATTGTAAACTGGTTAAATTGAAATCGAAATTATTGCCCTCCTGACTGTCTATCGCCGTCGTCATTCCACCAGCATCTGTGTCAGTTGTCAGTGGGTTGCTGGCCGGAAAACGGGGTAGTCGAAGACCGGCGACAGACGGAAATCGTCACCCGGAAGCGGACCGACTGCACAGTATACGCTATGGACTTGGACAAGGATCCTCCCCCCTTCCGAATCGAAGAGGGCATTCGCGGGAAGGGTCAGCCATACAGTGTGCCACCAAGCGACGACGCGACGTCACGGAGCGAGATAGATAGATTAATTTTAAAATCAATTTATCAGTAAATGGCACTTTTATTGACGTGGGATAAATTTTGTGCAGTGCATGGCAATTTTTCGCTTTCCGATTTTGATATTTTTTTTTTTATTTCAGTTGCTTTCTCTTACAACCAGAAAGAAAACCTTCCACTATTCCCGATTGTGGGTCGGTTTTCGCGGGAAACTGGCGAGTGAAGATATTTTTTGACACGTGAAAACCGATTTTATATTCGCTTTCGCCTGGACGCTGTGCTGTGGTGTATAAAGTTTTATGAAGGGTTTTCGAGGTTTTCGCTCTCTGCAAGTGCAAATTCGTCGGGTGCAATTTTGTAATTGAACGCCAGATGGGAACTTGGTCGGAATGATTGCACCGTGCGGTTGGCCAACCGTGGCAATTGGCTCTCTTTTCGGACAGATTTTTTTTCTCTCCACCTGCCCATGATTATATTTCTTTTCGATTTCCTGTTGAATCAGCAGCAGGACTGACTGGAATTCGGGAGTTAATTCGACCAGTTGGCTACCACGCTTTGTCAGGGCTTCATTAAA
>NC_073693.1:123324925-123353698 GCF_029784155.1 Uranotaenia lowii | reverse complement strand
TAGGCGAGTTGAGAGGACAGCCTAAGCGTTTGGGTTACAATTTCCCGTAAGTTGAGAGAACAGCTTGATACCGAAAGTCGAGTTGAGAGGACCGCCCGAGCAAATTGACCCGAATTTCAAGCGAGTTGAGGAGAATGCTTGGCAAGAGGAAATATTCAAGCGAGTTGAGGGAGCAGCTTGACATAAATTAAAAAAAAAACACCTCGAGGTAAGTTGAAAATTAAAAGTCGTGCGTGTGAACAAGATAGCTTGGTGAGAAAGAAAACACAAGCGGGACAGCTTGCCACAAATAATTTAAAAAATCACCTTGAAGAAAGTTGAGATGGCAGATTAGTGAAAATGAAAACTTAATGCAGTTGAAGATATTTTGAAAAAAGGTTTTAAAAAATCTATTAAAATGAGTTGAAATGACAATTTATTTTGTCTGAAGTGGACAGCTTGCAATTGTGATGAAATAAAGCGAGTAGGAAGTATTAAACTTATGATAAGACCTGTAAATGAGATTAGAAAATATTTTGCGAGCATTTTGTATTTCTTTTAAATAAAGAAAAACATCTGAAAGGATAGCTGGAGCACTGATGATTATTGAATGCAAATCCTTTAAATGTCTGAAAAGTTTCTCTAGCCTAATTGGGGAGATATTGCAATAGGATATCATATTGCCAAACTTCACCCATAAATGAAGTTCAACATTTGAATACTATGTTCAAATTATCTTTCAGAGTTTTTTGAGAGCATGCAGTTTGAAATTCATGCTGAAAAAAAAATTAAAAACTGTACAATTAAAATCAATTCAATTTTTAATCAAGTGTGAGGGTAATTAACCATTACAAGAGGTTTCAAACTTTAAAAAAAGCGTGACCTGAGTCCTGAGACATGAGGCTTGAGACATGGTACCATAAAAATAACAGATGAGATGAATTTGAAGGTCATGTTGTATCTCAGGTCCTAGATTTCAGCTCCCAGATTTTCATATCTTGAGTAAAAGGTCTCAGGACTCAGGTCTTAGGCCTAAGGACGAACATCTCATTTCACAATTATTTAGAACATTTTCTCTATCTGCAAAAACTTTGAAAAAACGTGCATACTTCAATAACCCCAGAAAATTTAACACTCTACTTAGTTTTATAACAAAAATTCAAGGATTTTCTTCACTTTGTCAAGAACCGCTTTATATGGAGTTAAAAGTTTTATGGATGATTTAATTTCTTAACGTGAATGGATAAACGGATCGATTTTTGTGGAGTTTGTAGAACCCTAAACGAATTTCCTAATTTTAAAACGTTTAATCTAATCATGAATGTTCGTCCCTGAAGTTGTTATTCAATTGGTAACATTTGATCTGCATTTAAAATTCCACGTGCTTCGAGTTTTTATTTTCCTCCCCAACACGGTTCATTTTAATTATTTTATGTACCCAGCAATAATGAATCAAACGTCAATCGCATTTTCTTTATCCCGTTCGGAAATTTCATGCGGCTATCCACTGCAATACTGGAAATAAAATATATTGCATGATTAATAATGCGGCATTAACGTGTTATGTCATACAACGACAAAGTATGACAGGACTCCGCTGCGTTGATAAATTGCACTTTGTGCAGATGATTGGGTTGAAAGAGAGGAAAAAAAGAAAAATCAAACAAAAAATGAGATAATGAGATTCATTGATTGAACATTCACCGCATAAACCTTTGAGCTTTACTCGTTTTTTTTTTAATTTGATATAAATGAAATAATCGGGTGACATTAAAAAAATAAATTCGAAAGCATAAGATGTTTGAAAAAATGACGACGACGAGTAAGATTTTCTCTTTGAAAAACTTTTTAGGATGGATCTCCTCCAACTGGCTAACAGTTTCAAGAAGGTCATAAAATATTCGCCATTCCGGAGTAATTCCATCTTCAGCTTCAAATTTCATAAAAGAAAAAAGTACCCCTGACTGATGCTGCTGCTGCTTCAAAAGTTTATCTGTTCCTCCAATCAATAAGCAATCAATCGTTGATAAAAACTTTCAAGTTTGCTCATTTTGCCCTGGGAAGCTTTACGCCCGATGAATATTGATAAGTCAGCTATCCATCAGAATTCCCACTAGCTGAACGAAGAGATTGCGCTGCTGTGCCAGAAGCTGTTGATGATCCGGTTTCTTCGAAGATTGTGGAAATTAGAGAGTTGAAAAAAGTAAGCTCATTTTTTAAAATGATAAAGTAAAATGAAAAAAAAAACTCGGAAATTTCATCAATACGTTTTGAAATATCTTAAATAATTATTTCACTTCTAAATTATTTTTGTTATTTTAAACACGTTTTTCATCTTTGCTATCTTGGGTCTTCGGAGCTCCCCCGGTTAAAAACTTTACCAATAATGGTCCTGGTATTGGCAAGCGCGCTGATGCTCTAGTGATGTTGTGACAGCATGCAGATGTTTATGCAAATTTCCTTTCAAACTTTTCCATGATGGTCGGTCACAGTTACAGGGGTTAAAACAGGACATTTTTTCCCGAGCGATGCGATGTTCAACACTCAACCAAAGATGTATTGCTTTTGGGTGTCAGCTCTAAGATGAGTTTTTTTTTTAATGTTAATGGGGATTTTTTTCTGCCTGAGCCTGATTGTACTTTGAGTTATTCAGTAGAACAAAAAATTTCTTAAATTAAACGGAATCCTTAATGAGATTTATCTATTTTTCCCTGAGTTGAATTGTGAAAAATTGCACCCTTTTTTTTATTTATTTTAATGGATTTTTTTAAGTTTAAAATTAAGATCTTTTGTTCAAGAAATAAACCGGAGATGTTGAAAATGAGTTTCTTTTATCTTTGCATCCGGAATCCAATCATCCGGAACAAAATTTGATACTGGTGACGCTGACTGGTTAAATAGATCAGGCTTCATTCTCGTCATCTTTGAGTCCAACATATCTGCCTGGTGCTGTCCTTGGTGATTGTAGGTGTATTTGTAAAATTTACATTTTTGCTGTTTTGTTAAAATATATTGTTCATAAAAAATAAACTAAGTAACGAGAAAGAAATTCAATACATGTTACTTGAGCTTTCATTACTTCGTATGAAACAAACTGTAAACATACAGTTTTATTGCAAAAAAAACTACAAAAACTAACATAAATCAGTCGCAAATTCTTTTCATTTAGAATATTTTATTGTTTTGACAACATAAACCAGTTGTGGAATACATATTTTTAAGTTAGTTTCCTAATTTTTGTAGCCGTTTTCGTTGGGTAATTTTGATGTTTATCCTTACGACGTAGTAAAAGTGCACCCGTGATATATCTTTTTTGACGGTCGGTTTGACCTCGATGTAGTTGGTAACAGGAAGCTTGTCGAGACCACGGAAAAAAATCATAATTGGGGTTTGATTGGTCCTGAATTGGTTCTGATGGGTACTGAATTTTGAGGCAATTTTCGTCACTGATCACTGATTTTTTTTTGAATATTGTCACCGAATTCAAAGATTAAATCACAATTTGTAGGTACATTTTTCCAAAATTCATATTTTTTATATCAAGTTAACTTTGGGTTTCTGAATCTTATCCATGATAATGTTAGGAAATTTAGGATATATTTAGATTTTTCCTCTTAATATTGTTAAAATAGCCCGATTGGATTCAAATGTGGATAAAAAAGGGGTCAACTTAAATTCGCTGTGTTTTGTCTTAACATTCATATTTGAAACCTTAACACTCCTCATCACAGAACTGTGGATTAAAATTACGAAAAAAAACCGCAAATCAAAATCACAAAACTTTTTTCGGCAACCTTGAATGCAGGGTTCGGCCTTTTAGATAATGTGGAGTACAGGAACGACATTTTTGGTTTTATCCTTCTTCAAATGTCCATTAATCTTTATAATTCAATTCTTCTCAATTTAAAATGGAAAAGATATCTGTTCAAAATTTTCAAATAAAATGATCGTTCTGCTAAAGTTTCATAAGATTTAAACTTTAAAATTGTATGCTTTTAGCATTTTCATCATTGAAACCTGACTTTTGCTTTTGTTATCTCAATTGAAAATAGACAAAGAGGATAGAAAAATGCTAAAAAATAGGCTTAAAAATAAAAATCATATCTTCGAAGCAGAACTCGCAAATGAAGTTTTTGATTTTTGATAGAGACGAACATAAATCCATAAATTTTACCAAAACGTTCACGAGTCAGGTTTTTTTTAATTATTCGATCATACACCATTCTGTTTTTCTTTTCCTCGCCTGAAATTACTTTCAAATAACAACATGAATTATGAAATTACAATTTTGTGTCAACTCATAAACTTTGCATGTTATTTGGACAATTTGGACAAACTAAACTAAAAAATTGCCTGATGATTCGTTATAAATGTAGAAAACAATACCATTTAACATTTTCATTTTACAATTTGTGATAAACAAGTAATGGATCTTTAAAAAAAAGTTTTCCAGGATACCCCACTCTCCCTTACACTTTCACTAAAAATTTAATACAATTTTCAATATAAATTTGCTTTATATAATTTTTAAAGCAATGTTAACCTAATTAAAAAAAATCTAACAAACTTAATTACCCAAATCATTAATTTAAAAAAGAAAACAAAATAATTAATTTTGATATTTGATTTTACAAAAAGAGTTTCTATCAAATTTAAATCTTATCATTTTCTTAACAAACTCTGATTTTCATTTCAATGCATCTAGACGTCAGAGATTTTTTTAAATATTTTTTAATTTAACGTTCAAAATCTGAATTTGGCAATCATTTTTGCCTGTGAATTGTGATGACAAAGCACCCTTTAATATCTGGGTTTAATCCTAGACTACCAGGATATTTTTTTGCAAAGTTATATCGAGATGTTCTATCCGGAAAAATCTCAAATGATTTTAAAAGGTTTTCAGTTAATCTGTTTTAGCTTGAAGTTAGTAGATGATAACATAAATAAACCTTTATTAAAAAACTGAGTCGACTTTGAATTTTTTTTTTAAAGATTCCGACTTCTGAAGTTGGATGAAACTCAAAACTTTTATAATCACATGAATTGAAATTAATTTCGATATTATACGACATTATGTTTAAAATATAAAAAATAGTGCTTTTTATAGTTACAAGATGAGAATAAATTGTCTTTTTATAAATAAATAGAAAATCTTATTTTCTTGACGTGTTTCATGAAAAGTTGTTTCGAATATTTTTAAGGGCGTCAATATTATGCTTAACTATATTTTGCATATACTTACACGTAACATTTAAAAACGGGCGAAACGTGCAGATAACTTAAAACAAAAAAACGCTTTTTATTTTCGGAACAATTTAATTAAATCCCATTGAAAACATGAAAAACTTTTTCTTCAATGAAAATGAGAAAATTGCATTATATGTATTCTCTAATTTATCGTTCGGTATAAAAAAATTTAGTTTCACCTTATTGAGTTTAATCAACTATTATTTGAAAGATATAAGAGATAAAAATAAGAATCCAATTGTAAAGTGCAATTTGTTTACATTTATAAGTATCGCCTTTTTGTAATTACAACACGTTAGAACAGCAATTTTATTTTTAACAAAGTCAAGATGTCTCGTCAAATTTGAAAGAGTGTTTGTTTTTAAACCACGAAATTACAGGAATGCCAAGAAATAATCCCTACGTGACTAGATTAACGAACATAATCCCTAGATTAGATGGTTCTAGGGATTATGTTCGTTAAGTTATGTCGTGAGATGGAATACTACGAAAATAAATAAATTTTTTTTTTTACATTTGCATGTGAATTTTATTTTGAAAATTATATAATAAACTTTTATTTTGTGCTGTTTTTCCGATTTTTGAATTGATTTCAAGTGGTTTCTGGGTAGATAAAATAAAATTTCAAAAGCTCTCATTTTTAATTCTGATCTTAGTTTCTTTCTTCAGATTTTCTTAGCGAAACTTGTATTTTATGCCTATTTGAAATTTCAAACGCTCAGATTTCAATGGTTGATTTTCATTAACAAATATAAATCTGAATAATTAGTTTTTTCGCAGTTGTCGTTTAAGTTTTTTCATTGTCTCCGGTCTAGAAGAATCAAATAACACACATGAAAATAACAATTATTTCCTTCTTACTATTAGAGCAAGTTTTTTTAATTATAATTATTTTTAGCTTAATAAAATATACAGACCTTTTCTTTTTAAATCTTTGCGAATAAGGAACTTTCATTAACAAATTGAAGGAATAATTCATAATTTAGCTATTGTGTCTGTCTGTCTGTCTTTCTAGCTTAGTACCAAGTCTTTATAACTCGAGAACTAATCATTCAAATAGAACCAAATTTTGCAAGGGAGTGAATTTCGGTACGAGGAAGGTTTTTATGATGGTTTGGAACACCTCTCTTTCAGTAGGGAGATAGAAAGGGAGGAGGGGGGCTATCTTACAATTTTTTTACATAACTCGAGAACTAATCAAGCAAATGAAACAAAATTTGACAAGTGGTGGTATTTCAATGTGAGAAAAATTTCTATATGAAACAATTCCTTCCTTGCAGTAGGAGGATAGGATCGGGAATATAGGAAGGGATAGGAAAGTGGATAGGCTGGCGCGAGTCTGGTTTTGGTATGTCAGTACTAGGTTCGGTTCCCGATATCGACAAGAAAACTTTTAGGTTCGAATCCCATTAGTGGCCGACAGGTGAGATGTGTTTCCTCATATAACTGACTGTATTATAAGAATGTTCAATCAGTTGCCAGCTGGACAGGTGCGGAATACCTGTCTTAGATTCATAACTCTGAAAATGTGATGAATTTTGGATATATATACTATGTGTATTTATGTATATACACTGTATCAAAAAATTGTCCGTACAGCACGTACCTTGAAATCCAAACAATGAAAAAGTACACTTTTTAATTCAATATAAATACTACAATTACATCATTTGCTGCAGAAACTAGTCCTTTTTGTAGATCAGTATTAAAAATGATTATGAATTAAACCTTCAAAATAATAAAAATCATTTTGTATAGAAAGTCCCAAAAACGACGTCAAAAAATTGTCCGAACACTGAGGCCTTTGTCAAATATTAGTCAAGTAAACAGTATTGTGTCAGTTTGTCAAACGCAGAAACGTGAGTTGAATCTCAGCAAAGACAATTTCCAGCGGTCTGAGCGATAAATCCGGTAAAATGAACGGTATTTAGCGTAAATCAATAGATTTCAACAATTTGTGGATTAAATTGACAGGAAAATGTCTGCTCCTCACAAAAAAATACCCGTTGACATCCGGAAACTGATTGATGACCTGAAGAATGGCGGTAAAAGCTTGTCCGAAATTGCGAGTACAGTAAAAGGGCCACGATCGTCGGTTCAGTATGTCCTTCAGAACTTTAAGAAGACTAACTCCCTGGAGACATAACATACTTCAAGAAGAGGCCGCAAACTGATGCTTACGGATCGTCACCATCGCATCATTGTCAGGGAAATTAGTCAGAATCCTATAATCAGTGCCCCGAAACTAGATGACAGCCTGAAGAATTTTGAAAACATACAGGTTAATCCTCAAACGATACGGAACATACTTCATGAGAAAAAAAACCGAGGTCGTGTTGCTCGTAAGAAGCCGTTTATATCTGCTAAGAATAAGAAAAAGCGGCTAGAATACGCTCAAAAGTATGTCCTGGAACCGGAAGAGTTCTGGCAGAACGTTATTTTCACAGACGAAAGCAAATTTTATATTTTTGGGTCTGACGGACATGTAGCAGTATGGGGCGTAATCCAAATACTGAATGGATCCGAAAAATTTGCGACCGAAAGTTAAGCACGGTGATGGCCATGTAATGGTGTGGGGTGCTTTCAGCGGAAATGGCAACACGACCTCGGTAATTTTTCTCATGAAGTATGTTCCGTATCGTTTGAGGATTAACCTGTATGTTTTCAAAATTCTACAGGCTGTCTGCTAGTTTCGGGGCACTGATTTTAAGATTCTAATTTCCCTGACAATGATGCGATGGTGACGATCCGTAAGCTCCAGTTTGCGGCCTCTTCCTGGAGTAGTCTCCAGGGAGTTAGTCTTCTTAAAGTTCTGAAGGACATACTGAACCGACGATCGTGGCCCTTTTACTATACTTGCAATTTCGGACAAGCTTTTACCGTCATTCTTCAGGTCAACAATCAGTTTCCGGATGTCAACGGGTATTTTTTTGTGAAGAGCAGACATTTTCCTGTCAATTTAATCCACAAATTGTTGAAATCTATTGATTTACGCTAAATACCGTTCATTTTACCGGATTTATCGCTCAGTTCACTGGAAATCGTCTTTGCTGAGATTCAACTCACGTTTCTGCGTTTGACAAACTGACACATAACTGTTTACTTGACTAATATTTGACAAAGGCCTCAGTGTACGGACAATTTTTTGACGTCGTTTTTTGGACTTTCTATACAAAATGATTTTTATTATTTTGAAGGTTTAATTCATAATAATTTTTAATACTGATCTACAAAAAGGACTAGTTTCTGCAGCAAATGATGTAATTGTAGTATTTTTATTGACTTAATAAGTGCACTTTTTCATTGTTTGGATTTCAAGGTACGTGCTGTACGGACAATTTTTTGATACAGTGTACATACATAAATACACATACAAAATAAGGTTTTTAAAATTTTAACATCGAGTCTTAAACCACCGATGAAAAAAAATCCCTCGGAAAACGTGCTTTTCACGGTTTTTTTTTTCAATCATAAATTCACAAATATTATAAATACAGTTAATAAAACGCAAAAATGAAGTACAGATGATCGATAGCAAATATTATCACCTTCAATATGCAAAAAACTTATTTCAATTGTTTGTTTAGAAATCCGAAATATTTGGATATAAGTACAACTACCCGTATTCTTTTTTCTAAAATTCAATATTCATTGCATAACTCAAAAACTGTTCAGCTAAAATTTATTTTTGAAAATCATTTTTGGATTCAGCACCTGATTCAACCAATTTACTGTTTAGTTCTGGTTGATAAATTATGCTTTGGGTTCGTATGTAGATTTGATATTTTGATTCGTATCAACTTTATACTCTGAAACTGAATTTTGTTAATATATTCTGATTTGGATTGTTGATTCAATTTCTGACTTATAAATTTGAATAAATTTAAATTTTTTGCTCTGGAAATCAACTTAAAAATAAATTTTGATTGATTTTCTTCACAGCAAACTAACAAATTAAATTTCTATTCAAATAATGAGTAATTTTAAAAAAATGTTCGAGTCAAATCAAAATTTGGTTCCTCTAATCGATTTTGAATGAGTTAACTCATTTTTTCCTTTAAAGAAATTTAATCCTGTAAACTTATTTCTTAAAAAAACGGCTTTGATTTACTTTTCTGATGACGAATGGTTAACGCTTCAATGGTGAAGTTTAAAAATGTGTCACTCATCATCAAGAAGTTGCTTGACGAAAATGGATTTCAAGAAGATGAATTCCCTTAACCATTTTCCTCTTCCTTCAGGGACAACAAAAATCACAGCATGAAATTTTCAACTCAACTGTGCTGCTGCTGAGTTTAGCTCGGCCCCTAGTGAGAAAATAAAAGATTTTCCAATCCATCCACCATTCGATCCTGAGCTGTGCTCTAATTCGTTTCTTTTTGGAGCATTTTTTTTAAGAATTCGAAGAAGGAGACTTTCCGGAAGGAAAAAGAAAAGTTCACTTCACTCGTGTCGAACCGTTCCGGAGGATTCGAAACGAGAGGAAAAAAAACCATCGAAACTTTTCACAATTGCAATAATGATACTTGAGTGAAAGTTTAATATTTTCTCCATTCAGTTCAGCAGCAACGGGCCACATCCGAATTTACATAACCTTTGCTAATGTCACTCCCGGGGTTCCACAAAATGGCGCAAGGCGAGGCGAAGGTGGGAAACTTTTGTAATACGAAATAAATGAGAATAGTTTTCCAGTCGTCGTCGTCGTCGTCGTCATCCGGAATGGTTTCAAAAATGTTTGGAGTTTTGGGAGTTAGATTGCACCATTATCGAAGTGCTTCAGCATTATGCTCATGATTAGAAACGATTTAGAGCCCAGAACGTTTTCGAGCCTGTTAGACGGTGTCCATTTTTCTCAGTTTTAATTCTGGATTCTCGATAATGGTATTTGTTTTATAAATTTCTCAACCAAATTTAACCCTTCGTTTCATAAAGTAACAAATTTGCAGAAATGAATGTATGGAAAAAGGGAAAATCGTATTTTGTTTTAATGTTTTTTTCTTGATGTACTTATCATTTTCAACTGTTAAAAATGAATTTTAAGGATAAATAAAAAATCATGAAATGAAGGGTTAAAAGCACACTAGAGTTTTGATTAAACTTTGCTACAATCTGCTCAAATTTATTTATATTCTGATCAGCATTCACACCTAAAAAAGCCTGAACTTAATCATTTTGATAACATAATTAACAGCCAACGCACAATTTGAAAGCCAAAGGAAAACTTTTTCCCCAACGCACATAACTCAATGCGCAAATTTGCCCATCAGTTAACGCCTAATTTAACCACACAAAACACCTAATTCGATTCGCTCCAACGATCTGCTCATTACTGATTCACCGAAATTTGCCGGAATCGTTCACATTAGGGTACGGTACCATTACAATCCAATATACAAAATACCCACATACATATATTCCAGTCCATCATTCGCGTCCTTTCTGGAAAAAGCGAAAAGCGATGACGTGGCGGTCTTTCCCGGGTTTTTTTTATTGTGAAAGCGCGTGCCATGGCAGGTGCGTAGGAGTAAAAGTACGTTATTATATCAATTTACACCTCATTTGAGTGTATGGCTTTGGTGTTCTTTTTGTTTTTCGAGTTTTTTTTCATACTTTCCCACCATTATCCCTTTGCTTCAGTCTATCTAATTTGGGATTCAGAGCCGTTTTCCTTGAACACTCGCCACGCGCTGCTATTTATGATGGGAGCATGAGTACGTGCCAAAATGATTCCGGAAACTCGTGCAGTTCTCCGATTTAGGAAAAAAAATATCTACCTGATTTTAGAACTAGGGCGGTTTAGGATGTGTTGATTATGGAAAAATTGACTGAAAAATTCCCCTGTCTAATAGAAGTATTATATGTCTTGTTTATAAAATCAGTCTGTTTTAAAATAATCAATTATTCCTCATGAAGTGTTCTCCAGACAGGATCTGATGACATCCATAAAAGCTGAAGTTTGTGCTGAGAAAAACCTAATGAGTGATGATCTAGTAAAGTTTTGGACAAATTGCATTTCCAGACGTTGATGACTAATTTTAAATTTAAATTTTAAATTAAAAACTATCCGTTACTGTGTGGCGCACGAATGGATGTATGGGTAAATTATACATTCTCTCTGTGTGAATAGATTAAACGCATACCGCGTGATCCCACACAAGCGTGCGGGGAGTCAGTCGGTCGGTCGGTGATCAAACGAGCAAGCCGTGTAGTGCGTGCAGTTCCCGCTGCAGTTAGTGATCCGGTGGCCCACTTGTGCTGCTACCGGGCTTCGGAGCTCCGGACCGGTCTGCACATTTGGCGACCGTGGCAGGTTATTTCTCTTCATCATTATGGAACGAGATTATTTAAAAAAAATCGAACCGAAAAAGTAAACAAATGAGGTCAACGGTTCACGCTTAACTTAGTTTAACCAATCTTGCTTGAAAATCATGCAGTTTATTAATAATCCATCGAAAATAAACTGTGGCAGTGGCAGTGAAAAGTTGTTGTAACTAAAAAGCACAGCTGTTAGATAACTTTCGGAGGCTACCTAGATTCAAGTGATTCGATGTGCGGGTTATGAATCAATGCCGAAACTGGAATTGATGAATCCAATTCCATTGAGAAGAAAACATGAAATAAAAATGAAAGTTTAAGCGAGTCGTGAGGACAGCTTGATGGTGTTCACAATTTCAAGCGGGTTGAGAGGCAGCCCAAAATTGGAAAGTGAGTTGAGAGGACAGCTTGAAATGGGAAGGCAAGTTGAGAGGACCGCAAAGTAAGAACAGCATGTTGAGAGGGCAGCTGTATTGCGTGAATTGCGAGTTGGAAGTACCGCAAAATAAAAACAGCGGTATCGATTTTTTTAAATAGCTGGGTGAAAACGTACCGTACGAAGACCTACCTTTTAATTCTTATTACTTTCGACGTGATTTTCTCGAAACAGCTTTCGCCCTTTACTAAAATGAATCAATACAGAAATCAAAGTTTTTAGCATACATTTAAGGGGCATTCTTACTAGTATACGTTCAAGGGGCAATTGAGTCGAGTTAGTACCCAAGAAATTTTATGTTTGCTTACAAAAAAAAGTGATCCGTGATTCAATCAGCAATTTCACTGTTATCGAGCGCACACATAATGTTTTAATGCATTTTTATGATACATATTATTGATTATGATTATGATTATATTAATAATATTATTGATTTACATTTTGCATTTTCGTCGTTATTGTCATTTCAGTCATTTTTGTCATTTTTGTCATTTCTGTAACTTACATTTATGTTAATTTTTTTCAATTTTGTTATTTTTTGTCTTTTTTTTTTGTCAATTTTGCCGATTTTATAAAATCAATTTTTTTCAATTTTCAGTTTCATGAATTTTGATAATATGTTTTGTAAATGTTAACAATTTTGTCAATTTTGCGAATTTTGTGAATTTTGTATTAAATTTTGTCAATGTGGCCAAAATGGACAGTTTTTTTTTGTTTCATCAATTTGACCTACATATATGTTCTGTCAATTTGGTCAATTGTTTCAATTATCTTAAGGGGGGGGGGGGGGGAGTAGAGTCTAACACTTTCAAAAAACGATTTTTTTATTTTTTTATTTTCTTATTGTAAAACATTTCAAGAATGTTGTGTCAATTTTCAAGTCAATTGAAGCAAAACTGTAGAAATTATAGGCTTTTATCTCCTCCTATCAAATACTGCAAGAAAGCAAGAGCAGAAACTTCAAACGCGTTTTTCTCGAAAGCACATTTTTAAAGTCCGTGGACATCGTCATTTGAAAACTACTTATCCGATTCTTTTCAAATTTGGAACATATTTTCTACATATAAAATACCAGACCCCAACGTTTTTCTTTTTTGTTTTTTTTTACTTTGGAGAGATTTTACAGGTGAAAAATGGCGGATTTTTTCGTAAAAAATCGTAGTTTTTACTTCAAACAGCCACAAAAATTTCATAAAATAATTTTTTAAGCTAAATAAAATCGTTGGGGTGCAGAAAAACATCTATTTAAAATATTTTGCTCTGATTTTTTTGACTTCAGATGATTCTGTGCTGAGATACAGTGTCCACCGCAAAACCTGTTTTCTAAAAGCATCCTCGAAAGTGCTCCGTCACCGGCTCATTTTTCAATATTTTTCTATCAAAAAATTACTAAATGTTCTTTTAACAATGCTTTGTATAATACAAAAAATTTGAATACATTTGTTTGAATGACAGCTCTAGAAAAAAATCGTGAAAATGGTGTTTTTTTATACCCGTTAGACCCTACCCCCCCTTAATGTTTCAATAATGCCATTTTTTCAACTTTGTCAATTTTGTCAACTTTGTCAATTTTGTCAACTTTGTCAATTTATTTCTATTTGTCTATGAGGAATGAGGAAAGGAACATTTGCAACGGCAAGTGGAACTGAATGATGCAAAAACTTATACTCGACAATTTTTATTTATTTTTGATATTTGTTTTCATATTTGATATTTTTCTTTCTTAAAGCTCCACTTGTAAGCGTTTGAAAGAAAGATTCTGGACCCGATTTATATACGGAATCAAATTCGTTGCATATTCGAAGGCGATTTTCTTTCACATCCCGAACATTGAGGTGCTGATTATCTGGTTGGTTTCTTTGCTTTTTGAACGTATGATTCGGACGATACACACCATCTCAACTTCTCTCCCTCATGCCGATCGGCATGACAACGAACGACATAATCACGAGCGGTATGAGAGAAATTGAGATGCACTGACAAATCATTCCATACATTAATGTGTGAAATTTCATCGCTTTACATCGTTTTCTCCTTCACAGAGCTATATAGAATATAGAGTTGGGCGGTGCATCGAAGTAACCATCGCTATCGTTCCATGCGATATGGGAGTCTAGTCGCACGCTATGATATCAATACAATCGGGGTTGTACCCCTTGAGCGAAAAACCATACAAACCACGTTATGAAACGGAGTTTCGGCACCATTTTTGGAAGACTGGTTCGGTTACAAACTGAACTAGTTCAATTTTGGTGAAAGCACAATTAACTGTTCTAAATGGAGTTCCGACTCCAAATTTTTGGAACTGGAACAGTTTTCCGATATGATGACAGAAATCTGAGTGGGAGTGAAAGCTGTAAGTTTCTCCCTTCGTGTCTATGACGTCATGTATAATTTGACGTCGTATTTACGATAATCTTTATTGATGATTGCTGGATGCCAACTGCAGTCAAATGAACACGTTTTGTGAAGTGATCATTTTATGATTATTTGTATGAAATTCTTTTTCCAAACTATTTTGTTTTTTTTTGACGTAGAATTACGTCTTACGGTAACACTATAGGGGGACAAATTGAAATTCGCAAACGGATCTCGCGTCACGAAAACTTTCCAATTCAAGGACATCATTTTTAAAAGACATATTATCCCTGCTCAGTGTTGATTGGCTGGTCGAAATTTAAAAAAAAATCGGACGCCACGCCCCTTGGTGAGTCCCTGTCAACAAAATGTATAAAAACAAGCGGTCGCCTGCGAGCTGGTTTCAGTTTCTGTTTGCCCGTCGAGCTGAAAAGTTCTGCTGCGCTGCGATCTGCGTTTGGACCCCACCAGTGGTAATCCAACGCAGATATCGTTTTGCAGTTTAGCTCAGTGGCGTCCATTTGAGTAGGAGGACCAGCAGCCAGCAGCAGAGGCGATCCGACAAGCGGCGGAGACATGTTGCCACGACTTGTCTGCCTTGACATTAGGGGCCGTTCAGATACCACGTGGACAGAAAAATGAGATTTTTGACCCCCTCCTCCCCCTCCGTGGACAAGCGTGGACATTTGGCAAACCCGTACCCCCTCCCCGGATGTCCACGTGGACAGATTTGAAATAGTTTTTTTTTTAAATACCTACACAGAAATTTTTTTTGACTATTACGTGTCACTGAAAACTGCTACCTTTAAAATAAATCACCTGTAATAAACAAAACCTTTAACTTTGAAATGTTTTCCTTGAAAGTTAACGAAGATTCATTCATTATTACAGCAAATGTCCTGTAAAAAAGTTGTACACAAAAAAATAAATGTCACGTAGTCATGTTTTCGACCTGTAAAATTATGGTAAATGTCTTGCTCGTTTTTGTTACAGGACATTTGCGTAATTTTACAGGAAATAATTTTTGTTGTGTATAATTTGACAGTTAGAAAACACCACTTTTTCTTTCTTTAATAGATTATAGAGGAAAAAACATTTTTTTAAAGATAAAAATCATTTTTATTGTATTCACAAAAACGTGGAGAACAAAGTTTACCAAAATTCACACAAATACACAGACATCGTCTAAACTCGTCTAACTGATTCGATAGGTACGTATAAAGGTATATCTAAGACCCATAATCAATGATCACCCAAATCGACCGATAACTATACCATTCTGAAAGAAAGGCAAAACATAAAGATTTTGTAACGAACGGTTACAAATCATGGAAGTGTTTTGAACCAAAACGAAGCTTTTTAAACTCCAGGGTTTGAGAAATTCAAAAATGACCACAAATTGACTCAGTCTAATACGCTATCTAAGCCGAATAAGGCTTTACAGACTGAATATTTAGACGTGAACAAATTGGGATTAACATTTAACACCTAGTTAGACACGAATGCCATAATGCTGGTAAAGTGTGAAAAAAAAAAAATTTAACACCTAGCACCAGATATGAATCGACAAGATCATTTAGATGTGTTTTATACTAACCACCAAAATTAAAACAAAAAAAAAAAAAATTAATATTCATATTAACAGTGGTTTATTTGCAACGATAAAAAATCACAAAACTTTAGCGCGCTCTGAAAAAAAATTAAATAAGTATAGCTTAATCATGAACATGCTTGTCCAACTCCTCGCAAACAGAACAGAGCAGAGAACGAATTGCACTTTTATCATTTCGGTTTCCGAGTGCACTGCTCAGCCGATCAACGTTCACAAATCTTTTTGCCGAGTGCGCCCGATTGCGGTTTCTCTGACGATTGGGTGGACGTCGCTCGCTCTAAAGATAAGAGAAGGAGCTGGCTAGAAAATTGTGCTCTAGCGTCGCTGCTGTGTAGCTCAGTGTATCAAGCCAGAAAGATTTCAATGCAGGAATGTTTTATTCAAAAAAGCCGCTATGCAGTGCGGAACAGTGCATCAGTCGAAGAGGTCCAATGTAGGTTTATGTATGAACTATTTTTGTACGTAGCCGGGCCGGGCACTTCCTAGCAAATTATTTGAAAAATATGATGAAAACCGGGTAAATAATCTGAAATTCTCCATTCCAAAAACCGAGCAATATCAGGCCAAATCTGAAGAAATTCCAAATATTTATATGGTGAAGAAAAACGACTTACATTTTTTTTGTCGCTACACATCAGAGTGTTAAATTTATGTTTAAAGCATAAGCAGGAAAGTTTTGGTTTGATTTTTGATGAAACAAACTTTCAAAAATCCAATTTTTGACAAACAATTTTAAACTGAATTCGATTTTCTTGCTTCATTTTCCAAATAATGTGGATGAAACTGGGCAAAATCCAAGTAGTTTTTTCACAATATCCGGGCATCCGCAAATTGCTGTATACTTAGGTTTATGTACTTTTAATATCGTACGTGGGTAGCATTAATTTACAAAAGCAGCAATTCGCAGTAACATTTACTAAAATTATCCAAAAATCTTTGTCTTTTGATATTTTTCCATAAAAAAAAAAAAAAAACTTTCGAAGCTAATCATTGGTCCTGGTGCAGAACATCAATCTAGAGGAACTCGCTCAGGAATTGAAAGATAGGTGTTTTGGGCAAAGTTGTTAATTCGCATATTTTGATACAAAATTTAAAGTCGAGAGATTCAAAAATAGCGCGATAATAACAATAACTTTTTGTAAAGCATTTTTCAAGTTTTTTTTAATTAAACCGTATCTCCTTGGGTTAAGATTGTAGAACTTTGACATTTTAAGCAAAGTTGCGTGTTTTGTTGAGATAAATAACTTTGTATAAGAAACTTAAGCTCCAAAATGCAAAACAAGAAAGTTATGATTTATATCTCGCTATTGGTGGACCTCTAAACTTTATATTTCATATCAAAATATGCGCTTGATTATACAGAGCAAAGTTATCGAAGACACCAGCATTCTATCTTAACTACCTTTGGCGTTATTAATTGAGTTCCGTTAGATTTATGTTCTGCATTGTAAATTCTGACGCACTTCGAAACATCGATCCAGACGCAACCGATGAAGACAAACCGAGTTTTCTGTAAGCTTCTCTTTCGCCCGAGTGCGAACGAATTTATCTGCACCGAGAACGCACTTCATCAGTTTGCTTGCTTCTCTTGCCCACACTTGGGTGGACGCTTGGTCGCTCTGGAGGTAACTGAGCATTTTTTAAAGATTCTCCGTTTGTGAAGAGCACAGCGAAATAAATACACGCTCTTACTCTGAACGGGCAAATCTGAGGAGCGATGCCAAGCATGATCATGAACATTTGAAACTGCATAAGAAATAATCCTTAAAAGTTTGATTGTGATATGAAGAAAAATGTGGCAGTTGACATTGATTTGAATTCTTGTTTTCCTGAAAAACATGATTCTTTCAAACGGGTATAAGTGTAATAATAACTGATAATTAACAAATAGGGAGTTTGGCCTTTTTTTTTACAGTGGATGGAAAATCAAATAATTCCATGGACAAGGCCGGTATAAAGAGGGGGGGGGGGACAATGGGCGCAATTGCCCCGGGCCCCCCGAGGAAAAAAATAACATTTCTAATCTAATATAAGTTAAGGGTGTCCACTAGAGTATGCATTGCAGAATTTTTCCGCATTATGTGGGATGAGCTAATCAGGATAATTTTTTATAAACCTGAAAATCTCTGGGCATTTATAACAACAACACAAAATCCGGACAAATTCAAGCAAAACCATTTTTTTAAGCAACAAAAAATTTCATTTTTTTTTCATCGAAATGCGTCGGAAGCTTTCAGATTGTTGCTCAAACTACCAAAACAAGTTTTACCCGGCCAATATTTGGGTAAATGTTATGTATTATTGAAATAAAAAAAATGGAAAAAATATGAAAAACATTGAAAATAATTTGAAATTTTAAGTTCCTTCAGCTTTGCTAATTAATCAAACCGAGCAATTTAGAATCAATTTTTCGATCATCATAAAAATTTCGTTAGTTTAAATACTCTACAGTTTACACCCTTTTTCCGAGAACAATAAAAAATCAAATTCAAAAAAACAGCGGTTGTTGCTGAAGCAGAATCAATTGGTTATACTTGACTTAGAAACTTTTAATTTTTCATACCAGTTTTAGCCTCAGATTTGAAACTTGAATTGAAGCTTTTCCAACTGATTTTACCGAAGTTTCATGCTAAGGTACTTATATTTTCAATTAACCTCTGCAGAAGTAATTATCCTGAATTCGGCTATTGACCATTCTCAAATTATTTTCATCATTAAAATATTCTCATTGGTGAATCGCGAATTTCTTAAAGTGATACTCTAAACATAAATATCCCTTTGGTTTTGATGTTTTCTTCTTCATAATTTCACAATAGAGATTCAATTAGTTGATATTTTCAAGTCTTGTGTTTTTGTTTTCAGTTTCATATTTTTTTTATTTTGTAATTTAGAGAACCCGAGATTTTTGTTTAAGGTATTGAACTGTTTTAAAGATATGAAATTCAAATAAGCCTTTGGAATATTAGTTGAAAAAAATATCTATTCTTGTTTCGGCTCTTATTGTAAATTTGATTCTGAATTTTATATTTGAATTTCATTCGTAATTTGTATTTCAATCTTGATTTGAAATTATAATTTTGTTAAGAGAAATTGAAATGTGATTCTGAATAAAATATTTATTATTTATAATTTTGAATTTAACTCTTAAACTTTCAAATATATATTTCCATTGAATTTGCTTATTCCTGCTTTAATGAAGCACACATCAAGCTTCAATGGTAAATTGAAAAAAACAATGGTTATATCTTTCTTTGATTTTTCTTAAACACAGAATTTAAATTGGTGATTGAGTTATTTAGCAAATCGCGAGTTGAATTTTGCATTTGACAGCTGTAGTCAAAGTTATCTTTTTCAATTAGAAGGTTAAAAAGCCCTTCCGAACGTTCGAACGTTATGTAAACAATTTTAGTTTGAAGATATGAGAAACTTACTTCTTCGCAGACATAATGGCTATTTCAATGCAATATACTCAATCTATTTCAAGTTCCTTTGTATGTTTACAATATTTTGTATTTTATGGGATAGAATATGAAAAAATATCGATTCAGAGGCCCCCCCCGAAAAAATTTGCCCGGGCCCCCCGATGGTTTTATCCGGCCCTGCCCATGGATCAACCCACACACACTCACACCCGTTGAAAAAGTAAACAGGAAGCTCTGTCATTTTGGATAGGGTGTGAACCAATCCAAGTTGGGAAAAAGTCTGATTACGTCGGGTATGGCAAATAATCATTTATTCTAGACAGTGCTGGCGAATTGTGAATACCAATTGTGGATAGCAATGTCTGTCTATAACATTTATCTGTGTATTAGCGTGTGTATTAGCGATGGTGTTTTCCTGTCAACAATAAAAAATAAGTATGTTCAAATATGTAGTTTCGATAAAGCCTATTATTGTTTATCCAACTATGTTTAAAGTTGATTTTGTCAATTTACTCTCTGGAGCCACAACCGTTTTTGCTTTCATCTCCCAACCCCGCTAGTATCGAATTTAGCAATATCTTAAAGCTTGTCTAAAGCTGAATGTCAAACATCACATTAAAGTTTTCCATTTTTCTCAACCTCCAAGTTACGTATAATAGGATAATCATAATCCTCGGTTAGTGCTTAATCAACCCGGGGTTCTAAGCTCTCACCTTTGCTATCGATGGGACACGTCGCCGGGTGCAAAAACTGTGCGAATCCTTCCAGGGGCAGCGGTTGTTGATGGTCGTCCCGATTCTGCTGCTGCCCGTAATCCCAGGGACTGCAAAGTCTAGTCATCCACAATGATTGGAGACCTGGAATGAAGCAGAAAAAAAAACAGGAGCAAATTGTTATGAGAATTATCCCAACTTTACCGGGCACAAAACACACAAATGAAACAAAACCCAACATGCATCTGAGCCCGATTAGGAAGGATCACATGGCCACGGCAGGCAGACAGAGCTTCATGGTGGGAAGTTTTGCTGATGCCATCGTCACCAGTTGCCTGTTTCGCCCAGCCACCCATGCAACTGGTGATGGGAACAACTTTATCGTGCTCTAGTTTCACAGAAGGGAAAGTTGTAGCTGCGTTTTTTTTGTGTGCAGTCAAAGTTTTCAAACTTTTTTTACCCCCACCCAACATCGATAAGAGAAAAAACAGAGTTCAATGAGAGAAATATATAGATAATCTGCTGATTGAAGTTCAGTGATCGGTGTTCATATAAAAAAGGTATGATTAAGATTTTTATCGCCGATATAATTATTGATTATATTATTTTAATGGCATTGCGGCGAGATGAACTTCTAAGGTAGAAATGTTTAAGTAATTGTGAAGAATATAGCTGGATAGATGAAGCGAGTGCGCTTCGTAGAAGAAGTGAAAAGGTGGTGAAGAATGTAAGCGGAGGGCAATTTTTGTAGAAAGCTCAAAACTGATCGGGTAAACTTTTGCTAGGCTCACTGACTGACTATGTAGAGGAGGCGAAGCAATCGCAGATCCTCTTCACAGTCAGCCTAGAGTGGCTTAGGTGTATTCTATACACACCTAAGCGAGCAAAAGAATACCCGACAGCCGCTTACAAGAGCAATCTGAAATGCGTGCAGAATCTAGCGATGTATGATTTTTCTGGCTCTCGCTTAGGTAGTTTGCTACTTTTGTTTTTCGCATCTTATCTACCTAGCGTGCCTTACTTTCTGGAAGTGTCGCAAGACATTTTTTTACTAACCCCATTTTCCCCCCCTTTTTTGCCAATGAAATCTATGATTAAGATTTTTATCGCCGATATAATTATTGATTATATTATTTTAATGGCATTGCGGCGAGTTGAACTTCTAAGGTAGAAATGTTTAAGTAATTGTGAAGAATATAGCTGGATAGATGAAGCGAGTGCGTTTCGTAGAAGAAGTGAAAAGGTGGTGAAGAATGTAAGCGCCCTCCGCTTACATTCTTCACCACCTTTTCACTTCTTCTACGAAACGCACTCGCTTCATCTATCCAGCTATATTCTTCACAATTACTTAAACATTTCTACCTTAGAAGTTCAACTCGCCGCAATGCCATTAAAATAATATAATCTATAAAAAAGGTAATACAACATATACTATTGAATACCTAAAGTATTAAAATTTTTGCTATGGCAAACAAATGTTTCATCAAACACAAATGAATTTTATTTCTAAATGTATGTCAAATTGAGCATAAAAATCAAATTAAATTTGACTGCTATAGAATTGAAAACAAGAATCAAGAATCAACCAAATTAAAACATTGGCTGAAAGTTTCATACTCAACATTGGCAGAAAACTCAACTAACATAACTATAAAATTACTACTGTTTGATATAATTCATCTTCAATGGCGACCGTTAGAATGTGGTTAAATGTGTAAAAAATATAAAGATGATATGGTGCTGCACAGCAGTTATGTTTTTAAAAAATCACTTAGGTCAAACGCGTTGTTTGAAAATTATTAAGTATCCAGATGTCAACGAGATGGGTCATTAATATGCTTGATCAGTTTAACAAGCTTAGCCATAGCCATAGATTAGTTAGTTAAATTAATCATTTTTGTTTCCTGTATACTAAATTATTTTAACAAAATTTTGTTGAAAGTGGCAACGAATTTATAACCTCCAAAATTTAAATAAATTGTCCAAATTGACAATTCAATTGAAATTTCAATAATCGTTTTAGCTGAAAACAATTATTGAAATTTAAACGACATTCATATTTAACTGATAGATTCGGCATTCCGGCAGCAACGCCCTTTGATTCCGGAGACACAATGAAGCAATTCCACATTTCTGACGGGTAGTAATTTCCGATGAAAATGACAGCCCGAGACGTCCGGTCCAGTGCCTTGTTGTGGTTTCCGCTTTCCCTTTGCCGGAGGAGGAACTTCAAAGACCTTGGTGTGGGGACGAAAAAGAAAACAACACAGAGGAGGAAAAGAACCCTAACCTTCCTTTCCTGCGCTCTGTAATTATGATTGAAGTCCTGGCGAATTGTTCGAGATGGAGGAGGGCAAGGAAGGATTGAGCTGTTGTGGTGGGTCCTTCCCGGGGTAGTTAAGCTGTTTCCTTTACGCCATCGACATTGCCAAGTTGACTCAACCAAGTAAATCTGCTGATGGCGACAACTCAGACGACGATGAGGTGGTGGGAAAGGTTGATCAAAAGGTTGCACTTGATTGGAAAATGGTCGCTTTGTTGTGGTAATTTGGCTTTTCATTTCGCTTGACAATCAATTCATTCGGGCTGATTGTGATTGGCAGCCGGTAATTGGGGAACTTGTATCATTTTCTCGTTTCCAATGGATTGTTTTTCTTGTCAGTTCGGGACAGTTGATGGTGGGATAGACGTAGAGGAATTCTTGGGAAATTATTTGCGGTCATGTTTTGTTCAAGTGTTAGATTAGAATGATCACTATCATAATTTTAGGAATGAGTTGAAAACGCATATTCTTAAAAATAAATTTTGAACAAGATGAGGTCTAAAGACAGGGTAGTAAAAGCGATTGTCTCAGAAAAGGGGTTTTGAGCCTTTGAAGAGTTTTTAAACACATTTTCTTTTAATTCTGAGCATATTAAATAAAGCTAAAAATAATTCTGTTCGTAAGAATACCGGTAAGATAATTCAAGTGAAGGTATATCACTGAAAACTTGAAATTGTATTAAAAAAATCACTTTTATCATTATATTTTCAAACGTTTTTTATTATGGAAATGCAACATTTGCTAAATTTTTACTTAATAAATTAGTAAATCTGAAATCCAAATACAGATACCGATTCCATGATATTTAAATGACTGGACACTAGAATTGTTAAAAAAGTAGAGCCACCTTTTGCTAGAGCCACTTGATTCCTCATCCATTTCATAAAGCTGGTATAAGTTTAACCTTCTTTTGTGGAGAATGGGGATACTTGATCCCATTTTCTTGTAGCCATCATATCTTTTTGAGAAAAAAATTAGCAACTCGTCTTTTGCATTTTCTCACAGCGTTTAATGTCAAGTTTCTATGCTTAAAAAATTAGAGACATACTTGATCCCGAAAAGTTAGAAGCATTCTGATGGGACAAAAAAATGGTGATATTTTGAAAGGTAAGGGATACTTGATTCCTTATTAAAGGAAACTTGATCTTTTATTCAGAGGGCCCACCATTGAAAAAATTATTCAAAATAGAAATCCCACTTCCATCTGTACCGTTGAGCCGTCAACACGTACGCCGGAGCATCGTATCGTTGCTGTGTACCTGCAGGAACATTTTACATTATTTATTTTTTCCTTACCTGTATTTCAATCAGCACTTTTCAGTGCTAAAATTATTTTCATTTTCTTTTATTCATATTTTCTCTTTTCTTTCCAGCATGGAGAAGTCTTCGGCCGGCTCAAGGGCCGGAAGAAAACGGATTGCCGAACCTAATTCAGGTCCATCGCACAAAAAAGTTGAAATTTCCAATTCATTCGATGTCCTTCATAACATCGGTGATGAGGAAATATTCATATTTAATTCTGATAAGAGTACTAAGAAACCTTCTTCTTCTTCTTATACTCTTAAAAGCGAAAAGATTCCACCAATAACGGTCACGATTCCTGACTTCAATGCCTTTCGAAAAGAAATCGTCACTTCCGTCAAGGATGTGAAGATTTCTTTTCAGATCGGTCGAAGGGGAACTGCTCGTATATTGGCGGAATCGTTTAATGATTTTCAAAAAAATTTAAATTATTTGAATAATAAAAAAACACCAATTTTTTACGTACGACACTAGAGGTGATCGTCCTTTTAAAGTTGTACTTCGTGGTCTCACCGGCGATCAGACACCGGATGAGATCACAAATGAATTAAATTCTTTGTTAGGTTTTTCTCCAATTCAAGTAATTCAAATGAGGAAAAGAACCAACACGAATAATACCAGTAGTGTTGGTTTTGCTCCTGAACTTTATTTGATCCATTTTAAAAAGGATCAGGTTAATAATTTGAAAATTTTGGAAAAGGCTCGTCTTATGTTTCATTGTCGAGTAAAATTTGAACCTTTTCGTAAATCCCATACCAATTTTTTACAAAATATTACGCAATGTCGTCGTTGTCAAGCTTTTTGTCATGGCACTAAAAATTGTAGAATGAATACCAGATGCATGTTTTGCGGCTCATTCGATCATGAAAAATCTAAATGCCTTTTTGGTGGTGATAAGCCAAAAACAGAATTTTTTAAGTGTGCGAATTGCGCAGGTAATCATTCCTCGAATTCTCTAGATTGTCCCGTTAGGGCAAAAATTGTTGCTTCTAGGAAAAACCCCAAAGTTTCCAGAAAAGTTTCTTCTCCTCCTTCCTTTTTTTCGTCTTCACACGTCAGACCGGCAAACAACCTGCCTGTTCGCGGTCAGCCTCGGCCTACATTGGAATCACGGCTGGGTAATACCCGAAGTGATTTTAATGTTACCTGGGCTGATTCTGCGCCCCAGACTCGTTGTTTATCGTTCTCAGAGGTGGTTGAAAATGGGTTTCCCTCTTCAGGTTTAACTAATAAAAATGGGAGAAAACCAAGTCTCAACGTTCATGCGAAGGCTTGGGAAAATCCCCGAAATTTAAATACTTTTTCTTCTCCTTCCTCTTCTGATTCTAACAATTTTGTTGATTTGGGTGAGATTACTGAGGAAAAATTAAAATTTTGCATCAAAATTTAATGGAAATGATGCAACTTATGTTGAAAGCAAATTCAATGTTTGAAGCTTTCCAAACTTCTTTTAATTATGCTAACAAAATTATTATGACTTTACGATTCCCACATGGATCCAAATAGATGTTTAAATATTATGAATTGGAACGCTAGATCTTTGCTGGCTAACCAAGACGAGTTCTTTTTATTTTTGAAAACTCAAAACATACATATTGCTGCCATCACTGAAACATTTTTAAAGCCAGACAATAACTTGAAAAGCAATGCTTTCTTTAAAATTTTACGAAATGATCGACTTGATCGACAAGGTGGGGGTGTAGCTATTGTCATCAATAGTCGTCTCAAATTTAGACTTCTTCCTTCTTTTAATACAAAAGTCTTAGAAACAATTGGAATTGAATTAGAAACTTCTATGAGGAAAATTATAATTGTTGCCGCATATTTGCCTTTTCAATGTAGCGGTGAACAGAAAAATTTTTTGAAGGGAGATTTACAAAAACTCACCAGAAATAAATCTAAATTTTTTATTATTGGTGACTTTAATGCAAAACACCGATCTTGGAATAATATTTCATCCAATTCAAATGGGAATATTTTGTTTAATGACTGCTCTGCAGGTTATTATACTGTTGAATATCCTAATGGGCATACTTGTTTTTCTTCAATTAGAAATCCCTCCACAATTGATTTGGTTCTAACGGATTTAGGCGAGCATTGTAGTCAATTAGTTACTCATGCGGACCTCGATTCAGACTACCTTCCAGTAACATTTTCTTTATCCCAAAGTCCCATTGAAAACCCTTTAAAATCAACTTTTAATTTTCAAAAGGCTAACTGGGAGCGATATATGAATTTTATTGAACGTAATTTAGATGTAAACGTTCCATTGAATGCAATAGAAGATATTGATTTGGCTGTAGAAAATTTGACAACTTCAATAGTCAATGCTAGAGCCGCTTCAATACCTAAAGTTAAACATAAATTTAATCAACCTTTAATTGATGATGATCTTCAGTTTTTGATACGACTGAAAAACATTCGTCGACGCCAATATCAACGTACGAGGGATCCTTATTTGAAATTTATTTATTGCGACCTTCAAAAAGAGATCAAACGTCGTTTAAATTTCATTCGTAATGAAAATTTTGCTAAAGCAGTAGAGGACATAAAACCCTACTCAAAGCCATTTTGTATATTAACTAAAATTCTAAAAAAGCCCCAGAAGCCAATTCCTACTTTGAAAGATGGGGATAAACTTCTTTTAACTAATTCAGAAAAAGCTCAAAAATTAGCCCAACAATTTGAGTCTGCTCATGATTTTAATTTAAACGTTGTAAGTCCAATTGATGCTAAAATTTCCCTAGAATTTGATGATATTCTTTCTAAGCAAATTGTGTTTGAAAGTTCTTGTGAGACAAATATTGATGAACTTAAATTGATTTTCAAAAAATTTAAAAATATGAAAGCCCCGGGGGAGATGGGATTTTCTATATTCTTATTAAAAAGTTGCCTGAAAGCACTTTAAATTTTTTAGTTAAAATCTTCAATAAATGTTTTCACTTGGCTTATTTTCCCAATAAATGGAAAAATGCCAAAGTAACTCCAATTTTGAAACCTGGAAAAAGTGCTTCAGAGCCTTCAAGTTATCGACCAATTAGTTTGCTTCTTTCTTTAAGTAAACTATTTGAGAGAGTTATTTTGAATGGAATGATGATTCACATTAATCAGAATTCTATTTTCCCTGATGAACAATTTGGTTTTCGTCATGGACATTCTACTACACATAAACTTTTGAGTGTAACCAATATGATTAACGCTAGCAAATCTGAGGGTTATTCAACTGGTGTTGCTCTTCTTGATATTGAAAAAGCTTTTGACAGTGTTTGGCACAAAGGTTTAGTAGCTAAATTAGCTCGATTTGATTTTCCTGTATATCTCACCAAAATTATTCAAAATTATTTGACTAGCCGAACTTTGCAAGTAAGCTATCAAAATTCATGCTCTGAAAGGATACCCATTAGAGCTGGTGTCCCTCAGGGTAGTATACTTGGGCCTATTTTATACAATATTTTTACTTCTGATCTTCCTGATGTCCCAGAAGGAAAAGGTAGAAGATTATTTGCTGATGATACTTTGCTTTCAGCCAAAGGTCGAAATTTACGGGTGGTACGCAGTAGATTGCAACAAAATTTAAATTCCTTTTTGAATTACTTGAAAGTGTGGAAAATTTCTCCTAACGCTTCCAAAACTCAACTTATTTTATTTCCCCATAAGCCAAGAGCAAATTTTTTAAAACCTAATGAAAATCATTCCATAACTTTTAATGGGGTTTCTTTAGAATGGTCTGATCACGTGAAGTACTTGGGACTCACACTTGATCGGAATCTTTCTTTTAAGAATCACATTGAAGATATTCAATCTAAATGTAATAAATATACTAAATCTCTTTATTCTCTCATCAACAGGAAATCCCGACTTTGCCTGAAGAATAAGATGCTTATTTACAAGCAAGTCTTCCGACCAGCGATAATGTATGCAGTTCCGATTTGGTCTAGCTGCTGCGCGACGAGGAAGAAAGCCATCCAGAGGATTCAGAACAAGGTTCTGAAAATGAATTTGCGGCTTCCACCGAAGATCTTCATCGGATTGCAGGCATTGAATCTATCGAAGAGATGGCCAACAAAATCATCTCCAACTTCAGAGGCAAATCGATGCAGTCTTCCATCGCAGAGATTCGCTCTCTCTACAATTAGTTTAATTTTAGGATAGCTTTAGTTTTTAGTTTAAAATAATTTTTTTTTTACTACAGGATGTTCTCCTTTATAAAAATGCTTGATTGTGCTCAGCAAATTTAAGTCGAATAAATAAATTTTAGTGATTATTAAACTATAGGGCTCTGAAAGTTCATTATTGAACTGAACACCTAATTTAATGTATTAATGTAATATAAATGTAATGATGAATTGGTACTAATAAAGATATATTAAAAAAAAAAATTCAATTTTCGAAGTCAAACGAAAACAAATACCAGCTGTAATGGATTTTTGACAGCTTGATGTTTTCTGTTGACACTGCCGATTTCACGTACACCAACAAAGGTTAGTTCAACTAGTTACCACCAGGTTATCATCAGTCCAATGTTCAATTTCTCTCGTAATTATAGAAATGATATCTGGTAGCCACATGGGGAGAAGTAAACTAATAAATGCGTTAAGTTTATGTGATTCATGAGAACCTGGTAGGAAAGGAAATTAAAACCGAAAATCAAAAAATAAAGCTGACGTTTCAATTCAGAACTGTAATTCCATGGCTCGAGTAAAGCTAGGTTTAAAATTAATTTTTATAAACGGTTAATGTTAAGGGTGGTGTTAAAAATAGAAACATGAAAAATTACACATTCCGTGTTCCATCAATTAATCATCGGCTTAAACCATTTATGTTTTATTTTCAATCAAAATGTATCCAGGAAAATCGTTGTGAAGTATTTTACTCTATAATACTTATAGAATCCTTAAGCGGATTGTAACGCAGAGGATTGGTATCATCTATACCTAAATATTTTTTCAACAGGGGTACAATCATAATCATCTTTTTTTAATTTTCAAGTTAACCAACAGGTATATGATCACCATTTCATAAAGGAATATAAAACTTTATTTAAATTCATATAAACTGGCATAACA